>NW_026591497.1:535924-586030 GCF_907164565.1 Psammomys obesus | reverse complement strand
TAACTAACTAACTAACTAACTAACTAACTAACTAACTAACTAACTAACTAAAAAACAGCCCTGGTAGATTATAATTGTGTAAAGCAAACCAGATTTGACTACTATGTTCAGTGAAAAATAAGAACTTATCATGTTGAAGTTCTGACTAGTATTTTACAAGTTTATTTTTACTTAATCTAAATTTTCTAATGCTGAAGGGTCAAATTTCTAGGCTTTATGATGCTGCCAGGCAGCTCTCTAGAACTAAACCAACAATCCCAAACTTGTGCTGTTTTAACTTTGTTTTGTCTCTTGTTGTGATTATCCAAAAGAGTGTTTGTAAGAGTAGACCTCCATATTGAACACATTTGCCTGAACTATAACCCTTTTGCCTGCCTCCCCGAAAGCCACTGCCTTGGGCCCTAATGTAAAATAGCATTTAAATAGTCACTCTGTTTAAGAACAGGATACCTTTAAGAGTGTTTGGGGACAATGCAGCTTGTTAATAGCATTGTGAGATGATGGCAGCCGCTGACAAGGTTAGTCTTAAAACAGTGTTTGGATAGACTCAGTCAAAGTTAAAGGATATAAATACCATTTTAGAAGCATGAACTTTAGAATGAAGCTGTTTCACGCTTCTAGCACTTAATGAAGAAACAAGAAAGTATTTTACTGCCTACCAATATTTTTCGTTGATTTAGTCAATGGCCAGATGTTGACATTTATTAATATAAAATACTTTGGTAGAAAATATTTCAGTAAACCGTTACCCTCCTCCCAAAAAAACCCATAATGGTAATATTCAAATTTTTAAACCATTATAAAATTGAAAGTAGGTTTTGGTTTGGTTTTGGTATGAAGGAAATTTATTGGATGGAGAGAAAGAAGGAAGGAGAGGAGAGAGAGAGAGATGGGGGGGGGATGCCCTGACAAAGGGGAGAGAGCCAAGTGAAGCAAAAGAGCCAAAGTAGGAATTTTCTTGCTTCTATTCAGAATTATGTAGTTGGATCTTAAGGATACCTTGAAAAGAACTGGAGTTTTATCATGATTGTGAAAATATTTTTTAGAAGCTTGCTTTGTCGATTTTGTTGCAAAATTACTCCAGTAACAACAAAAAAATAGTTCTGTATTTTTTTCATGTAAGAAAGTTGATAATTGGGCTAGAGAAATGACTCAATGTAAGAGTATTTGCTGCTCTTGCAGAGGGCCCAGGTTTTATTCCCAGGACCCTCCTGGCAACTCACAACTGCCTGTAACCAGTTCTAAAGGAACTGATGCCCTCCAAGGGCACTGTATGCATGTCGTGCACATACCTGCACAGGCACATAAAATAAAAGTAAATCTTTAAAAGGAAGATTGATAAAGGGCAATTAAGCTTTCTGAATCTTTTTTTAGGGCTTAAGATGTGGTTGATGGTATTTGATGTTTCTGCTGAGTCAGGGAATTCAATACCACTGTGGAGGCAGAAATTATATTCTCACCAAAGTGTATCTGCTATTTAATGGGAAAATGGTGAGTTGGGTTTTTGTTCATTTGGGTGTGGGTGTGTGGGTTTGTTTGCTCTTTTCCTGTAAACCTATGTCAGGTTATGGAAATGAGCATTCAACTCATGAACAAGGCCATGCCACCCGTGCCAACTTTACAAGTTTCTATTCTTTCTGCCAAATAATTCTGTGAGCTGTTATAATACTCTCTTTTCATACACCTTTGATTTTTTTTTCTTGCCTGTTTTATTTTTTAGCTCTGCTTATGATAATCTGAACAAAGTTCGAGTTGCTATCAAAAAAATCAGCCCTTTTGAGCACCAGACCTACTGCCAGAGAACCCTAAGAGAGATAAAAATCTTACTGCGCTTCAGACATGAGAACATCATCGGCATCAATGACATCATCCGGGCACCAACCATTGAGCAAATGAAGGATGTGTATCCTTTCCTAACACTAATGCTGCTGCCTCTGCTGCCTGGCCACTTTGTGGAGTAAATAACTTGAAATCAAGAAGAGTACACAAAGCATTTTTTAATCACTCCTGCCATACATATAAAGGATGCTAAGAGGAGATTGTAATCTGTTTGTACTTACTCTATTGTTTAAAGCATTTTGGGTTTTTTTTTTTCCTTATTGTTTTGTTTTTGTTTTTGCTAATTTTAGCATTTTTTTTAATAAGTTCTGTGTTTTCTCTGTCATTCTCTAAAGGTTTTCTTTAATCTTAGCTTAGGAAAGTTATTTAATATCCTTTCCAACCCCATGATGAAGTAGTGCCCCTAGCTACGCACCTGGCTGAATATGCTCCTCTTTCAGCCTCACCTTCCTTATCTTTAAAACAAATAAACTGACCCGGGCACAGTGGTACCTGCCTTTCAGGAGGCAGAGGCAGGCAGATCTCTGGGTGTGAGGCCAGCCTAGTTTATAAGACCTGTTCTAGGATTGTCAGGGCTACACAGAGAAACCCTGTCTCAAAACCAAATGAATGAATGAACGAACGGGCAAACGGAGCCTCAAGATCTTTAAGACCAGATCAACTCTGTTACACATAATTGTAGGCAGCATTAGACATCAGAACTGGGTCTAGAAGACCCCGCCTCAGTCTGCACCTCTAGGGAGTGGCAGCTCATATCTCTAGGCAGATACTCCTTTTTAAAACATCTCTTTGTTGGTAAATGGTATGGTATTCTAAGTGAAATGCCTTCTGCTGATACATACCTCTTGGTCTTGTTTTACCTTTTGTCATAAAAGAAAGCCTCTTGTATATAACAAGCCTTAATTCCTCAAGTCCCATGCTTGGTTTCATCGAGCCTGAATCTGTAGGAAACAGAATAGTATGCACAAAAACAAAAGAAATGCAAAAATTCCCTTAATAAAACATTATTATTATGATGTTAAAAGCAAAGGGTGTGTACATTAATTTTCATAAGAAATAATGTGGCATAGCTGATATTTTAGCTGCTTAAATAGTGGGTGGCAATGCAGGAAGGAAAGAAGAACAAAACTCATCAACCACTTCTTTACATACTTCCCTTGTTCTTATTATATGTGTACAGAATTGAACAGTGGTCAAAGAACAAGGCAGAAAGGCAGAGACTGGACGCAGTGGCAGTGTCATTTCTAGGCCTGTATGTCCCTCCTGGTTAATTGTGAGGATATTGGTAACAAGAAGCAAAGAAAAAGAACAGTGGCATTACCCATTGCTTCTGGGCCAAAGAGATAAATATTGATGTTTGTTGATCATCACATTCCTTATACTTTGAAGGAAATTGGTTGATAGTGGACAATTTGGAGAACAGGGAAGTTGAGACCTCAAGATTGGCCAATATTCTGTTTCAAGTCTTAGTCTAGGCCCACAAGCCACATTGGGGCAGAGCTGATACAAATTTTCTTTCATGTGAGTATACCATGTTCTCTTCAGTCTCTCCTGTCCTTTGACAGCCTCGCTGTGTCAGAACCTGTGTGGGGAGAGGATTAAGGGGAGTTGCATTTGCTTTGCTAAGTGTGACCAACTGCTGGGTGTTCTACCTTAACCTGTCAAACAGATATATAGTGCAGGACCTCATGGAGACAGATCTGTACAAGCTCTTGAAGACACAGCACCTCAGCAATGACCATATCTGCTATTTTCTTTATCAGATCCTGAGAGGATTAAAATATATCCATTCAGCTAATGTTCTGCATCGTGACCTCAAGCCTTCCAACCTCCTACTGAACACCACCTGCGATCTCAAGGTCAGTTAAGTCATTTACCTTCAGGATGATAATGTACTTTTAAAACAACTTTTGTTTGAGGTGTTATTTGTAGTCAAAACTGTCAGTTACACAAGTTTGTTTTGTTTTGAGACAATTTGTTTTGTTTCTCTGTGTAGCCTTGGCTATCCTCAGTTCACTTTGTAGACCGGGCTGGCCTCGAACTCACAGAGAACCGCCCGCCTCATCTCTCCGAGTCCTGGATAAACAAATATATTATAGCAAAAATGCAAGTATAGTATGAGTCTCATTCTTTCTTTAACCTATTCTTTCTTTTCAGTAGCCACTGTAGCACATTGGTAGCTCATGTGTGTGCATACCTACATGTATGCAGTGTCATATGTGTTATCTTTGTCTCAATCCTCTGTATCGAGTATGAGGCTCACAGTGATATATAGCTTTTCACTGGGTTGGCTATAACCAGTCATGTGTGGTGGCTCATGTCACAAATCTCAGCACTGGGAGGCAAGCAGATCTTTGGGAGTTTAAGGTCAACTTGATGTACATAGTGAGTTCCAGGCCAGCAAGGAATACAAAAAAAGAGGAAGGAAGGGAAAGAAAGATTGGCAAGGATTTTTTTCTTCCCCCCAGTATATACCTTAAAATGAAAATGTGTGTCCACACAAAGTAACAGATGGCTGGAGGCTCATGCAATGGCTCAGGTGAGTTGAAGGCACTTCCCAAGCCCAACAACCTGAGTTTGATCCCTATATCTCACAGTGGAAGGAGATAACCAACTCCTAAAAGTTATCTTCTGGCCTCTATACACACACACACACACACCTTTTTTTTTTTTTTTTTTTTTTTTTTTTTTTTTTTTTTTTTTTTTTTTGAGGTTTAATTTTATTTGTGTAGTTTGTAAGTAGTATGCAGGTGCTCATGTAGACCAGAAGATAGTGTCAGATACCTGAGAATTTATAGGCAATTGTGAGTCACTCAGTATGGGTATTGGTGACCTCAGGTCTTCTGTGAGAGCAGTCTGGGCTTTTCACTGCTAAGCCATCTCTCTAGACCCCCAGGGATGGTTTTTCTCAAGTCACTTAAGTGAGAGTGGTATGCTCTCACAATAGCTGATGGTAGTGAAACCTAAGGATGGTTGTCAGATCATGCCCTGTCAAATGACCCTTTACCCTTGTTCTTCACTCCACCATGTGGAATGTCATCACTTCCTTTCAGGCTGTTGAGAGGATTAGGGAACAATGGATTTGTAGTTTCCAGAAAAATATCTAACATAATATTGGTAGCATAACACTCACTGGTGATATTGCCCCCTTTTTTTTTTTTTTGTTTGTTTGTTTGTTTGTTTGTTTGTTTGTTTGTTTAAGATTTATGTATTATCTATGCAGTACTCTGCCTGCCTGTGTGTGTGCACACACCAGTAGGGGTCACCAGATCTCATTATAGATGGTTTGAGCCACTATGTGGTTGTTGGGAATTGAACTAAAGACCTTTGGAAGAAGAGACAGTGCTCTTAACCACTGAGCCATCTCTCCAGCCCAATATTGTCTCTTTTATTTTCATGGTGTCTGATATTAGCTCATTAGACTCTCTAAGAAGATATCTCACTTTCTTCCCCTTAGATCTGTGACTTTGGCCTTGCCCGTGTTGCAGATCCAGATCATGACCACACAGGGTTCTTGACAGAGTATGTAGCCACGCGCTGGTACAGAGCTCCAGAAATTATGTTGAATTCCAAGGTAAGAAAAGGAAACAACAGCTATAAACCTTCTGTAAACCCTCCTCTCCAGCCTTCAGTCAAGTATATTTGGCCAGAGCCAGAGTGCTGTCTTAACCTTTCTGAGAACTGAAATTTGGACCTTTAAGGGTCACAGTCTTCAGTCAAAGTGACTGTATGTACCCATGCCCCTCCCTTGTTGAGACCACTAAGTCCCTGTTCTTTACGTTGTCACAGTTGCTAGTGATATCTGTTTCTGTGCAAATGTTCCAGAGCTCAGGTTGCCTGATAATGAAGACTTCAGCAAAATTATTGGACATGGAAAGAATAGAAACCACTGTGGACTCTTGAAATCACAGGGTAGTTAGTTGTTTTTCAAAATGAAACCATTGCTCCTCTTACCTGAGTTGCTGTGAAGGGTAGATCCAGGTCACCCAGACTGCTAACAAGTTTGGATTTTGGTGACACATTGGCTAACAAGTCTGGATCTTGGTGATATATTGGGGTGCATACCCTTGGACCCTGTGTTCCAAGAGGGCCAGGCAAGCCTCTGCGATTCTAGGACACCCCAGGCTACATGGGGAGACCTCTTTGGGAAAAAAAAAAAAAAAAAAACTGAAGGGGGAGGGGAATTGGGTCAGGCAGGCATAATCTTAGTACTCAGGAGGCAAAGGTAGAAGAATTGCCACAAATGTAGGGTCAGCCTGGGCTATTAATGCCTAGTCAGGAAAAACAAACATGATTGCATAGGAAAAACAAACATGATTGCATAGATCTACAAATGGCAGGACAAAATAATGTATGTAGTCTTTATTAGATTCATAAGCTGGTAGGCAAATTTGAGCACTGTTAAGAACATTGAGATTCAATTTGGGTTTGAGGGGGTTGTTGTTTCTGGTAGGTTTTGGTTTTTGTTAACTGTGTCTCTATATAGATTTGTGCTCAGAAACACCAGAATTAGCTGTTAGATCCCCTAGAAATACCACTGTAGGCAGTGATGTGAGCATGTGCAAGGAACAAACTACTGGGCCCTTTGCAAGAACCCTTTGCCCAACTGCTACACTAAACCCACTCTAATTCATGTTCTCAGGGCTTCGCTTTTGTGTCATACCTTTAAATGTGATGCACAGGAATGGTGTTATCTCCAGCCTATCAGAGTGCAAGGCTCTGGGTGCAGTGATAAGTGATGCTCACGTGCAGTTTCTGGGTCATTTCCAGAATACTGCAGTTAATACTAATTGGAGAGGAAATAGTTTGACTGTGAATTTTTTTCAATCAAACTCTCAAATACTTCTCTTACTCTCCATTGGTAGAAACATAACTTTTGTTTTGATTTGTTATTGCCTATAGTTCTAGCTCCGTGAGAGCCAGTGCCTTCTTCTGATGTGTTTGGAACATCACACATGTGCACAAACCTATATAGATATACAATTAACAACAAAACCAAGAACCTCTCACCTTTTGTGTTTTCACTTTATTCTCTTGAGTTATAATCCACTCCGTCTAGGATTTGGACCTCTCCTTAACAGCCTTCAACAGTTTCTTGCTGTTCTCTGGCATCATATGCTCCAGACTATCCCTTTCCCAAACCTAGAACAGCCGTTTCTCCCAGGAAGCCTGATTCCACTTAATATTTATTTGTGTGTGTGTGTAAGGGGGGGGGGGTCCCTTTTTTTAGCTTTGGTCCAGAACAACTGGTATTTTAGATTACAAGAGTTAGAAATAATTACTTAAAATTCTACCTATTTTACCATTATTGCAGATCCAATAACTGGTTCTTTAGTTTTCCAAAATCAACTCACTCTTAAATTTTACTGATTGACTCTTTTTTCTCTTGTTTATGTTTTCTTTCCATTTATTATTATACCTAACATTTTCCACAAATTCCAGTTTGTGTTCCTTATAGAAACATTTTGAACTGTTACAAAGAAATAAAATTATATGACTTTTAACAGACTTCCTTTAAAAGAAAATTTATACCTAAGAAATAAATAGGGAAAAAAAGTGGGGGGTTTTCAGCTTGTGGCTTTTTTTTTTTTTTTTTTTTTTTTGGGGTTTGTGTGTTTTGTTTTGTTTATAATTTAAAAATGGATAAAGTTATTCCAGGAATATAGTGTTGTTCATGTAAGTTGATTTTCAAGTTTATAAAAGTTACTTACATTATATAAACAATGACTATTACTAGTTTTTCTAGTTCTAATTTGTAATAATAATTCTAAATCTTTTAACATTTGAAAGTGGACTGAGCTATACCTCAGAAATTCTAATTTAATAACTTCAAGAGATAAACATAAATTTAGCATCTGTCTTAGTTTAGATTTCTGTTACTGTGGTAAAATTTCATGACCAAAAGTAACTTGGGGAGGGGAGAGTATTTCAGCCTACAGTTCCACATCACAGTCCATCATCAAACCAGAACGGCTTCTCCTGCTTCTGCCTCCTAAGTACTAGGATTAAAGGTATGTGCCACCACTGCCTGGTGGCATCTCTTTAAAAAGCCAAATTACTGTTTTTCATTCTGTATCCCTGTGTTTCCAAATGGTAGTCTCAAGGAGGTGCTCAAACTTTAATCTGCCACATGACTGTCATATAAAGAGATTTCATGTCTTTTCTCTCCTTTGGTTGTAGGGTTATACCAAGTCTATTGATATCTGGTCTGTGGGCTGCATCCTGGCAGAGATGCTATCCAATAGGCCTATCTTCCCAGGGAAGCATTATCTGGACCAGCTGAATCACATCCTGGGTAAGCTCTTGAGCATGGTTTACATCAGTCATGTCAGACTCACTGTAGACATGGCTTGTGCTTTGTTTTAATCTTCTCTGAGACCTTTTTGCAAAACTTGTAATGCAAATACATTAATAGAGTCCCTCCTGCTCCATAGCTGATGTATATAGTAATTTGTCCTTGTCTTGACAATTAACAGCGAATATTTTGTCTAATAGGTATTCTTGGATCTCCATCACAGGAAGATCTGAATTGTATAATAAATTTAAAAGCTAGAAACTACTTGCTTTCTCTTCCGCACAAAAACAAGGTGCCATGGAACAGGTTGTTCCCAAATGCGGACTCCAAAGGTAAGTCTTACTTCACTGATGATTTTTTTTTTTTTTTTTTTTCTTCTTAAGCTTACCTTTAGGATTGCTTTGTATTGGCTTAAATTATTAGGCTCAAGCCTGAAAACTAAGCAAATTAGCTCGTAAGTCTTGAGTAATACTTTATTTAAAATGTGGTGGACTGGAAAAAATACTTCATCTTTCCATCAAGATTGTGGACTACTCTTGCAAAGAACCTGATGGATTGTTTCTTGTATCAGTCAGTTCATCAAATGCTGTTGACATTGTTAGAACTAACTCCTGGAATATGCTCTTGCGCTCTCTCTCTCTCTCTCTCTCTCTCTCTCTCTCTCTCCCGGAATATGCTCTTGCGCCCTCTCTCGCTCTCTCTCCCCAACCCTCTCCCCCTCCTGCTTCTCTCCTTTCTCTCTCTCTCTCTCTCTCTCTCTCTCTCTCACACACACACACACACACACACACACACACACACACACACACACACGTGATTTAAGCAGTGTTGAGATGATCTGAACGGGCCAAGAAGAAGGTATCTCCTTGGAGCACAACACTGCTCATTCTTGAGTTCTTATGGATAAAAATGTGCATACTTTAAACTTTTAAAAAATTCTAAGTTTATAAACTCTTGTAACAGATTTTAAATTGCATGAGTATTTTTAAAAGGTGAAATTTGTTTCCTGACATTGTTTTCTTAAATGTCATTGTTAATAGAATTGTGTCTTTTTTTCATATTAGTGCATAGATATGACTTCCCTTTAATGATTTTATAATAGTCCTCTGCTGGGAATTTAGCATTTTCTAAATTGCGTTGTTCTCATTCTCTCCCTCCCTGTTATACATTTCAAGTATTAACAGTTAGTTGAAATAGTGATTCTGTTTGCACTATGCTAATCTTAAAGAGAGCAAGCTCAGATATTATTTCTCAGGCACCATCTACCTTTTTTTTTGTTTTGTTTTGTTTTGTTTTGACAGTGTCTCTAGCT
The DNA here is from genome assembly GCF_907164565.1 of Psammomys obesus. Taxonomy (NCBI): domain Eukaryota; kingdom Metazoa; phylum Chordata; class Mammalia; order Rodentia; family Muridae; genus Psammomys; species Psammomys obesus. The sequence goes on along the minus strand of NW_026591497.1, from coordinate 576,584 downwards.
GGCCAGCAAGCCCCAAGGATCTGCTTATCCTTCCACCTTTAAGTGTATTGTGCATATTGAAATCAGATCCTCAAGATTTCCAGGCAAACACTCCACCTGCTATACCATTTCCCAGCCCAGCAATATTCAACTTAGCTGTCCAGTTTATGTATGGACCTGAGTTAAAGTTCAAAAACTTTTTTCATCTCTGATACAGTACAGAATGTTATAGATAATGTTTAGAAGTATAAATGAAATACTCCTAATTATGAGAATCTCCAAATAATCTGGAAGGGGGATATTTATGACAGAGTCTTACTGTCTAGCCCAGGTTGACCTTGAACTTAATAAAGTGATCCTTTTCCCTCAACTCCCAGTTTCTGGGTTTATATTCATATGCCACCAGGCCTAGTTTTCCAAAATAACTTTAAGCATCTTGTGGATATATCAAAATTATATTTGTAGAATCATGCTGTTGTTTAATTGTCAGTTTTAAAATTTAGAGCTCAACGCACATAATGCATTACTTTTTTTTTTTTTTACATTTATTTATTATTATATGCATGTGGAGTTTGGAGGACATGTAAAAATTGGTTCTCTACTTTTACCACATGAGATCAGGATCAAACTTAGATGGTCAGGCTTAACCAGATGCACCATTACTTGCCTTCTTGCTGGCCCCAACAAATTACATTTAGATTGGCTTATGTATTTCATCTACTGAACATTTTACCTGTCTTCAGAATTGCTCTTTTAGGTTCATACATAAAAAACTTCATGATTAAGATGTAAGCTGACCTATTCCCTTTGTTCCCTTCCTGTTTCCCTAAGTAAGCTTCTGGTAGCAGGAACATTGCAGAAAAAGCCAGCAGAACCTGCAGGGTATTGTTAGAGACTAGGTCCAACCACAATCTGTCACACTCAGGGGTCCAAATCAAACTGTACTGTCAGCTAGTACAGGAGATAGGAAATACAATCTTACTACTGATAGGAGCAACTGCAAAGATTTGTGTTATGTTTAATCCCAGAGAAGTTACTAATTTATTTAACAAAAAGACTTGAGCATTTATTCTGTACCATCCTGGCTGTTACAGCCCAGGACATGAAATCAGCAATAAGAACCTATTTGTAGTCAGGTGTGAGGTGCACATCAACCCTTTCTCAGGGAGGCAGAGGCAGGCCGATCTCTGTGAATTCGAGGCCAGCCTGGTGTGCAGAGGACACCAGGATTATACAGAGAAACCCTGTGTGGGGGTCATATTTGCAGAGAGCTGACTTATATGAAAATGACATAAGAAACTGAGTGGATGACATTTGGGAATTCAAGATTTCAATTTTCTAGCTGAAAAAGTGGAGGTTTTGAGTATAAATAATGATCATTCGTAGATAAAAGAACAATTAAATATTAAGACAAATGCTCATCTTTACAAGATAAGAACACTAAGAGGCCCACAGTTACTCTTCTGCCCACTCCATTCTCCCTTTTAAAAAGCGTTTATCACTGGGCAGTGGTGGCCTGTGCCTTCACCAGCACTCGGGAGGCAGAGACAGGTGGATCTGTGAGTTCCAGGACAGCCAGGGCTACACTATTTTAACCTGTCATGTGTTCAGGGCTGTGGGGAATAGAGTAGAACATTCATGAGTTGAGTCACTGTAGAAGGAAGTTGGGCAGGTTTGTCTTGGATCTTTTATTTCAACAATTTTAGATTCTCACCTTTGGGTCTGCCAACATTGAGGCTGGATGTAGTATTTAATTTATTTAGCTTATAACTGAGAATGAAATTAGGCTGGTCATGGTGACAGATTTCTTTAATTTCAGCATTTAGGAAGTAGAGGCAGGTGGCTTTCTGAGTTTGAGGTCAGCCTTGTTTACAGCCAGAGCTACACAGAGAAACCCTTTCTGGGGGTGGTAGGAGTTAAATTGAGTATTTTCTACATATTTGTTAAAAGTTTTTTATTTACTATTTATATAGTATTCTGCCTGAATGTGTGCCACACACCAAAAGAGGGCACCAGAACTCATTACAGATGGTTGTGAGCCCCATATGGTTGCTGGGAATTGAACCAGGATCTTTGGAAGAACAGCCAGTGCTCTTAACCTCTGAGCCATCTCTCCAGCCCCCTTGTTGAAAGTGTCTTAAAACTGAATCTTTGGAGCCAGTAGTGCTATGGGTTTTTTCCTTCAAAGCAATTTTAGTTTAGAATTCTCTCCAAGAGTGAAGGGGAAGAAATAATTTTTGCAGCACATGGTACTGGGCTAGTTGAATCTTTATTTGGAATAAATTTGGTTTAAATTAATGCTCATAAATAAATGAATTCGAAACAAACTGATGATCAAACATGGATTCTTATTTATTTTTTAAGATTTATTTGTTATGTATGTATAGAATGTTCCGTCTTCATGTATGTTTACATGCCATAAAAAGGCACCAGATGATAGATGGTTGTGAGGTCACCATGGGGTTGCTGGGAGTTGAACTCAGAACCTCTGAAGAGTAGCCAATGAGGGCTCTTAACCTCAGCCATCTTTCCAGCCCCCAAATACATATTTTTAATAGTACTATTGGGCTGGGCTCTGGAGTTTACAACACTTGTTCTTGCTGAGGTCCCAGGTTCAGTTCCCAGCCACCCACATGTTGGCTCACAACCACCCACAACTCTAGTTCCAGGGGATCTGGTGCCCTCTTCTGCCCTCTGAGGATACTAGGCATGCATGTGCTGCACATGTCTGCAGGGAGGCAAGCTACTCAGACATAGAAAGTTTGTTTTGTTGTTGTTTTTTGGAGACAGGGTCTCTCTGTGTAGCCTTGGCTGTCCTGGACTCACTTTGTAGACCCATCTGGCCTTGAACTCACAGAGATCCATCCACCTGCCTCTGCCTCCCTGAGTGCTGGGATTATAGGCGTAGGCCACTATTTTAGCTTAAAATAACAAATCTTAAAAGATTTTTTAAGTCATACTGTTAAGAACCAGCAATGTTAGAGTATTCCATGTTTTTCTGAATTGTACATGTATTTTTTTTTTTTTTTACTAAGCTTTAAACATAAACCAAGAAGTGCGGATGCAGATGATTCCATGGTGAAGAGCACTGATTTCTCTTATGTAGGACCCAGGGTTTGATTCCCAGCATCTATGTGGAATTGTAGCTCCAGTTTCAGGAGATCTGGCACCTTCTAGCTTCCTTGGGCACCAGACATGCACTTGGCACACAAACACACATGCAAGGAAAACATTCACACACACATAATGTTTTTTAATTAAAAACCAAACAAACAAACTCTTGGGCTGGAGAGATGGCTCAGAGGTTGATGGCGCAGAGGTTAAGAGCACTGGCTGTTCTTGCAAAGATCCTGAGTTCAATTCCTAGCAACCACATGGTGGCTCACAACCATCTTTAATAGATCTGGTGCCCTCTTCTGTTGTGCAGGCACACATCCAGGTAGAACACTGTACATATAATTAATAAATCTTTAAAAACAACACAAAACAAAAAAAACTTCAAATAACTTTAAAAAGAAATGCAGGTTGTACCCTTGTTACATCCTCCTTGGCATCCATGCCCATGAGCTTGCACACACACTCAAAGTAAACAATTTTAAGTAATGTTTAAGGTTTAAAACATAACATTAGACTGAATAACATTTAAAGCATTCCAGTATTTGCTGTCATGTGGAAGGGAGCCCAGCATAATGGTACTTTTAGAAAGAACCCTGCCTCATAACCAACAAATTCCAGTGTAATTCACATCAAGTATTTGGTGGTCTTTCAGGCTCTGATAATGCATACATGAGTCATAATTGGAATCATGAATTATTGTTAGCTCCATAGATTTGTATCTATTCTGGAACTTGGCCAGCTCAGGCTAAAGACTGCTTTGAATGTTTCTCTACCCATTACCTTTGACAAACATAAGGAAAATGAGCATGGTCCATATATGCAAAAGAAAAGTGCCTAGCAAGATACAGACTGATAAATATGGGTTGTTTTTCCAGCTAGGGGAATGTTGATGACTCTATAAGAGTAATTAAAAGGCTGGAGAGATGTCTCAGCAAGTAAGACCACTTAGTACTCTTGCAGAGCACCTGGGTTCAGTTCACCCAGCATCCCTGTGGTGGCTTACAACCTCTTCTGACCTCGGCAGGTACCAAGCCCCCTTGGTACACAAACATACTGGCAGTCAAACACACACATAATAAAATTAATAATTTTTTTTTCTTTAAAAAAATAATTGAGATCTGGTGTGATCTCTCAGTAAAGTACTGGATTTTAGAATGTCAATTCAGATTCCTACAATCTTGTAAAACCAGGCACAGTAGCCCAGAAAAGCTGTAGTCCCAGCTTCTTTGCGATAAAGGTTGGAGGTGGAGACAGGAGAATCCCCAGAAACTGGTTGGTCAGCTAACCTTGTATATACAGAGATGAACAGAAGACCCTGTCTTTTAAACAGGTAGACGGGGAGGGTTTAAATCCAAGGTTGTATACCAGGAGAGACAATCACTGTAGGTTTGTACACCTGCATACATGTAAGCTTGGAGAGAGCATGATTGAAACACTAAGTAGAAGTGCAAATTCAAATGGAAAGTAGAGGCAGACATGACTGGACCGCCAGAGTGGCATGACAAGCTCAGTTGAGCTTGACTGAATAAAATCCAGGGATATCACTTCTGGGAACAGTTGGCCAGGTGTTGGTGGTGCATGACTTTAATTCCAGCGCTGGAGAGGCAGAGGCATCAGTAGCAAGGAGCTCATGCCTGGTTTACTGTAGATCTAGCCAAGATCAGTACCTTGAGAGGCCTAGGAGAGAACCTACTACTATCATTTTGTTCAACTGGTAGACTGCCTTCTAATTACTTAACCTTATGTATGTAGGTTAATCCATCCTAAACTCTCATCAGAGAAACTACTTTCTGCTGTGTGTGGAGATTACCACCAAGAACTACAAACAGGGCAGAGAATAAGTGGCAATGGAATGCTCACCCCTAAACAGAACATTCCCCCAAGGTTGGGGGAAGTTGTGAAAAGTATGGGGTGGATTAGAGGGGATAGAAAGAGCCAGGTGTCAACAAACAGTGTCTTCTGGAAGTGAAAGACAGTTGCACTCTTGAACTCTTAGCTGTGGTTGCTACTTAAGACCTGCACAAGACCAATCTACTCACTCCTCTGGAGTGGGTACTTAAGAGCTCTCGAGGCTCCTAGTTGAAAAAGCTGCACTGTGGGTGTTTGACAGCTGTCAAGGGAGAGCCAGCTTTCTTCAGGGGTGCAGTCCCTGAGAAGTTGGTCATGCTATAGTGGACAGCCCCACACTCACATGCCAGTAACACTGGATTTAGTTTCAAAAGAATTACAAGTAAGGCTGGAGAAATGCCTAAATAGTTAAGAATACTGGCTGCTCTTCCAGAGGACTCAGGTTCAACTGTACCCACATAGCAGCTCACAACTATCCAGTCCCCAGGGATCTGACGGCCTCTTCAGTGTACTCACACACAGACGGTTGTGCTCTTTTAAGATTTGTATATGTTTTTGTGTGCATGGGTGTTCTGGTTACATGTCTGTGTGAGGATGCCAAATCCTCTAGAACTGGAGTTACAGTTGTGAGCTGCCATGTGGGTTCTGGGAATTGAACTTGGGTCCTCTAGAAGAGCAGCAAGTGCTCTTAACTACTGAGCCATCTCTCTAACCTGTGCATATGTAATTTTTAAAGGGAGACTTAACAGTGATGCCCGCTGTCTGGAGGGTCAGCTCAATAGGAAATGGAAAGTGTTTGCTAATGAATCCTGTTTCTCACCATTGCAAAATCCTTTCTCTTTGTAGCTCTGGACTTACTGGATAAAATGTTGACATTTAACCCTCACAAGAGGATTGAAGTTGAACAGGCCCTGGCCCATCCATACCTGGAGCAATACTATGACCCAAGTGATGAGGTAAGAGCTCATGTTCCTGCTGCTGAATTCTCCATGTTCATGCAGTCAGCAGACGCCCTAGCCATGTCCTTGTCAAGATTTTCCTGAGGAACATGATGCCATACCCACCTCCTGTAATTAAGGGTGAGCACTGTTAGGCTCAGCCTGATGCTCCTGCCTACCGGCTTTTGCTGTTTGCCTCAGAAGAGTTCCTCCAGGTCATCTGCAGCAGGTAGAGCAGTGCATGTACAGAGGAGGACAGCTGCACGCAGTGGAGCATGGAAAGAGGGAGGAAGCAGGTTCAAGGTTAGTGTCTTCCAAGTTACTCGTCTACTGCTATGATACTACACCATGACCAAGACAACTTGAAAACAAAGTGTTTAATTTGGGGCTTACAGTTTCAGAGGGTTAGAGTCCATCACCTCATGGTAGAGGCCATGGAAGCAAGCAGGCAGGCATGGCACAGGAGCAGTAGCTGGGAGCTCACATGTTGAGACACAGCCACGAAGGAGCGAGAGGTAGCTGAAAATGGCGTAAGCCTTCAGAAACCTCAAAGCCCTCTCCTGTGACACACCTCCGGCAAAGCCACATTTCCTAATCCTTCCCAAACTGAACCAAGTGTTAAAGTATGAGCCTATGGGAGCCACTGTTTTATGTCCTACCACAGCTAGAATTTGAAGTGGTCCATAGCAGAAAGGCCCTGAGGGTCTGAGGGTGAAGAGACAGGCAGCTTTCTGTTGGGACAGCACGTTAGTCAGCCAGTGGCTCACACTGTGACTTCATGACTCTTATCAAGTGTGCCATTTCCCGGAGACATAAGAGTTTGTGGTAAGAGTTGGTGAATCCAGGTGTGATAGCGCCTCAGACAGACTCGTACATATCTCATACCATGTGTCCTCCAGAGCAAGCCCAGTGCCTTCTCTGGATCCTCTGCAAGCTCCATTTTAAGCTTTATTTTCTCAAGGATAACAAAGGAAAATGCGAAGTGAATTAAAATTGTAGGTTTCTCTAGTTGGGGACTTCTATGCATAGAAATTGAAGCCTGTAGAAAGAAGCAAGAATAGTGTGTTCAAATTTAGATGGGAAAGGAAAACATCTTCGCTAAAAGCTGATTAATGAAAGAATATAGAAATCAAGATGAAGTTTTTTGTTTTTGGTTTTTAAACTGGTGTTCAAGAAAACTTTTTAAGCACTCGAGGGAGCTTGCAAAACACCTACAATGTAGTTGATAACATAGCAATCAGTCGGAATTCAAACATCTCAGGCTCTCCTCAGTCCCTTGCACTGGGTATTTATTTCCTAAGGTTCTGGTGTTAGGCTTAGCAACCTGAGACAGTATTGTGATATGCATAGGATACTTTATGTAGTCCTATATACTGTCCTGGAAGGACAAGTGTTCTCTTACAGATGGGAATTCTTTTTACGTGACCAAAATACAGTGCAGTGTTCAGGTCCATTGTGAAGATTAAGTACTACATAAGATCTGGAGGTTCAGGCACATACTGATTGACAGCTGGTATCATTGTCCACCTTAGTCCTGTAATGTTTTAGTTGTAGGCATTTAAAAATCAGAGTATGGGGCTGGCAAGATGGTTCAGTGGGTAAATGCACTTCCCAAGCCTGACAGCTTGTTCAGTTCCCAAGAGCCATATGGTGGAATGAGAGAATGATTTTTGCGGTTGTCCTCTTTCCTCCTGCTTATACTTTGGCTCATACACGCAAAATTATTAGTTGTAAAAAATGTTTTTTAAGTAAAAATATGGAGCTAGGATATCATTCAGTCTTGTGCTTGCTTGCCATGACTGCAGTTCTGGTCTCAGTCCCCAGAGCTACATAAAGCAGAGTGGTGATTGTGCATGCTGTGATCCCAGTGCTCTGGAGGTGTGAAGATCAAAAGTGCAAGGCTTCATACAGAATTGGAAGCCAGCTGGGTATAAATGAGACATTCAGATAGACACAATCATATTAAAGTAATTAAAGTTATCAGGCTGAGGCAGGAGAACTGTAAATGTAAAACCAAACTGGGCTATACCCAAAGTAAAACTATATCAAAACTCTTTAAGCTAAGGTGAAGTAAATATTTCCTTCCCAGTTTATATTTTTCTGGATCTACTCTTTTGAGTAAAGTAGGGTGAATCCACTTATATACAAACATGAGTATTTTCCATAATACTAATAATCCTTGCAGCTTCACTTTTAATAGCTTGAGATATTTGGTGCCTTAAAACATTTTAAATTATTCTGGAATTTTTGATAAGTTCAGCAGAATACTCTGTTATGCCCACTCTCTTTTTTTATTTTCATACTGTTCTTGGGATGGTGCCCAGATCCTCCCTCACACATGTTACCAGTGAGCTGCACTCTGAGCTCTTGCTTGGGGCTTTGAGCTTTTATGAGGCATTGGTCCTATTGTATAAGTTCAGAGTATAAACAAAGGTTGTGTTATAAATTAGTAAATCACTGCCTTAGCCATGACAACTTGTAACTGGTAAATGCTCTGCTTTGTCTTAAAGCCCATTGCTGAAGCACCATTCAAGTTCGACATGGAGTTGGATGACTTACCGAAGGAGAAGCTCAAAGAACTCATTTTTGAAGAGACTGCTAGATTCCAGCCAGGATACAGATCTTAATTTGGTCAGGTATCTAGAACTTTAACTATTCAGTCAACTACATAGCAAGGGAGAGAATGGTACAAGTTAAAAACCTCTAGAAGGACAAAGAAATTCAATGTGTCCTTTCCGATTGATAAAGCTTTCATTCTGATTGCTTCGTGGTGTGAAATAAAGAAATTAGACTTCGTCTTTCACAGATTATGAGGACACGAGTAAAGTGGCAGCTCTTAGACACTGTGACAGTGATGTGTATTGTGGGCTGGGAGGTATGTGAAAGAAAGTAACTCAGAGGAAGGAAAAGCTTTGAGGCGTTTATTCCTGAAAACCTTATTTTACTTAATATGACATTTTTAAATGTTCAGAAATTCTATTGTGTAACTCGTGTGGCCTTGGCTCTGGGTGGGTGGGTGGGTGGTTGTGGTGTTAGGGATTGAATCCAAGGCCTCTTGCATGTTAAGCAAGTGCTGTACCACTGAGCTGCACTCCTAAGATTTGAGAAGAGGAAATTAATGGGACAGGGGATAAGGGGGTAAAAGGAAAACAGGTGAATATGCTCAAAATACATTATACATGTATGAAAATGTCAGTGAAACCCATTATTATATGTAATTAATATATACTAATAAATCATTTAAAAATAAATATCTTTGAAAAGATACAATTTTCTTCACTAAACTGTAATTGAAGTACAGATGTGGAGGCATTCGGGACAAACACTTGATAGGAGAATTAAGTGTAGGGCATCGTAGGAAGACTGAGTGTGTGAGGGGAAACTCATGGAGACTGTATAGAAGACAGGCAGAAAAGGAAGGAGTGAGGCGACACAGCACGGAAGGAGAAAGAGAGTTCAAAACAGTCGGAAAGGCAAATAGATTTTCAAGGTGTGGCTTCATGTTTGAAAGATTCGGTTGGGGTGGAGGATGGTTGTGCAGTACATACTCTTGTGCTTACTGGAAGCGCAAGTCTGGTTCTGCTGCTTTTAAAGGAGAGGAGGGGCCTCCTGTTAAATGGCTGTGTGTTCAGAGTAGCAGTCTAATCTCCAGCAGTCCCCTCAATCCTCTAATGTCCTGTAACTCATAATCCCGTAAGTTAGAGCTGTCGATGTTGGGAATTTTTCTCTCTTGGAAGCCATGTTCACACTGTTATTAGGAATTACAAGACCTTCCTCTCTGTACTCAAGGAGCTGAGTGGGATTTGTTGACAGTTCTGGTCCGTTCTTGTCCGTTTCTTTGCCAACTGTTCTTGGGTAGATTCACAGGACATCAGTACCTCTGACCCTCCTCTTAGGTAAAGCACAGCCACAGATTAATCCACAATATTAGAGTCTTCCATGTATGTCACTTCTGATGAGACAGATACAAAGGAATAGTTCAAGTGCTTGTCGTAGGGGATCTCCTGACTGGCCTTGTTCCACACGTCACTCCATCTTGGTTTGCACAAGAGTGTGGGCAAGAGAAGCTGAGAAAAACTTTATTGAAGAGTCGTCATTTAGACTGACACTTGAGAAGGATTTATACATACCTGGCTGAGCTTCATGAACTTAGATACAAGAACTTAAGGGAGAATATGGTAAAAGAAGAGAAAATAGTATGTGTTAGAATGTAAATATTAGAACAGTTTAGTGCTTGAGACCCACAGTTATTCTATATCTATGCTTAAAGCTTAGCATTTTTCCAGTTTTCTTTTAATGACAATTTTCAACTATTGTGAAGAATTGAAAGAATTTTAAAGTTAGATACTCATATCCCACTACCAGATGCCATTATTATTTGACTGTACTCCTTTTCTCCTTTTACTAATCCAACTTTTCCTTTGTCTACCTGTGCTAACCCATCTGATTTATTTCTGGCTTGTAATTTATTCCTTTAAAATAAAAATGAGGGGCCATTTTAACAATAAAGAGCACTAGTTGCCCTTCCAGAGGGCCTGAGTTTGATTTCCAGCACCCACATGGTGGCCCACAACCATCTCTACCTCCAGTTCTGAGTGCCTTCCCCTCTACTTCCAGGCTTCATGGGTGCTGCACACACATATAAAATACCCATACACATAATTTTTTTTAATTTTTTAAATAAATTAAAAATGAATTCAGAGGAAAGTTACGCTTGAAGCATTACTGACAGACAGGTCTTCTCAGGATTCATTTTTCTGTTCCCAACAGGGCCTCTAAAGACAGCACATGCACCTGTGACTGAGACAGCCTAAAGACTGAAGAATCTAAAATTTTTGTGCAGAATTGTCCATCATAGCCAAAATGATCCACAGCTTTTGGGGTGCTTCAGATAGAAGATATAGATATAGGTTATATTTCCTCCGTCTGTGGCATAGAGCTGGGAACTTTTCCACAACGTCAAAAAATGTTGTTCCTGAGCTTAGCCTTTGGATGAGCTCCATGCTAGGGTAGAGAGTACCAGGAGATACAGGGACAGTAGAGGGAGGGAAATCAACTGTAAGTCATACCCTCAAAGAATACCACTGGCTACAGTCAGCTGTCTTATAGTAGCCTGAGCAGTTGTAAAAGGTCAGGGTGTTCCATTGTATTTGGGTTATAGAATTTTCCAGTGGTAATCTAAAGGGTAGTATGTAGTCAGTACCTCATCTTCATCCAGTCCCATCTCCTGAGTCTTTGGCTGTAAATGTAGAACTAGGTCTTTCACGGGCAGATGGATCAATAAGAATGTTAGCCTCAGCTTCCTTTGGTTTCCTGAAAGATTATGTTCTTATATATGGTTGATACTCATCCTTTCCACATTGGCCTCTCTTTTTGTTGTTGTTGTTTTTATTTTTAGACAAAAACAAAACGAAACAAAGTTTCTCTGTGTAGCTGTGGCTGTCCTAGAACTTGCTCTGTAGACCAGGCTGGTCTTAAACTCAAGAAATCCACCTGCCTCTTGGGTTCTAGGATTAAAAACGTGTGCCACCACACACCAGCTTCCAAACTGTCTCTTGAGAGGCAGATGAAAGCTATGTCCCTGCAAATGCTTTGTGACCTACCAGAGCAGCACCACTAGGTCTCAGTGCTAGCAGCATATCAAACCAGTCCAAAGAGAAGATCTTCTGTCATTTGAAACGCTGGGTCACTGCGCCAACTCGACTACATTTCCTTATCAGAGCCACAGGGCATAACAGGACTGATATGGCAGTGCTTTCACTTCTCAGAGAGAATGGAAAATAAGCAGGTACTTATGAAGCGCATGAGTACTTTGGGCAGCCTGAGCCATTTATGCTCCCAGAGACTTTAACAAGCCCTCCAGGGAATCTTATACATTCATAATTTATTTTTATTTTATGTACATTGGTGTTTTGCCTGCATGGATGTGAGGGTGAGAGTGTCTGATCCCATGGAACTAAACTTACAGACAGTTGTGAACTGCCATGTGGGTGCTGGGAATTGAACATGCGTCCTGGGAAACTGGCCAGTGTTCTTAACTGCTGAGCCATCTCTCCAGTCCTCTTCCAGGGACTGTTAATACCCAGGACTTTGGGGGCTCAGAATCACTGGACTACATTATGGTGAGAGTAGATTTGGTTTGGAGTACAATCTCACCCAAGTAAAAGTAAGGAGAGATGTGGCTTGTGTTTTCCTGGGGTGACATTGCAGGTGGCTAGCCGAATGAAGTCTCCTAGAGTTAGGGGATGGGGGTGTTGGCTGAATAAAGACAGGTGGAGCTGCCTGGAAGATAGATGGCCAGCCTCTTGACCTGGGGGTCCATCCCACCAGCCAACGCTGGGGACCAGCGACAGCTTCCTACCTTTCAGAATCTCGGCCTGCCACCCTCGCTGCCCACCAGGGCTTAGTGTGCTCTCAGGAAGAGAAGGCCCAGGCATAACAGCACGCATCCCATTGTGAGCACAGGTGGCTGTCCTGCCCGGCCACCCAGAGAAAGGAGACTTCCTAAGAATAGTGGTGTGATAAACTTAGAGGTAAGGTCTAGTAATATTTATTAATCAACCAGGAATAATGTCTTAGGCAGGTTTACACTACAAGGATAGGTGTATATGAGCTTGAGGACCAGTAATTAGCATCAGAATACAATCAGACCAACCCCCAACAAATAGAAAGAAGATCTTTTCAATAGCGTGTTTTGAAAAAACCTTTTAAACTGTTTTTTGACTGTGGGAGTGGTGGGTACTGCATTGTTAATAAAGGAAGCCAACAAAGCTGTGAGTGTAATAAATTTTTCCATGTGTCTTCTCTTAGTCACTGTGTGTTTTAGTTAGGGCTTCATGGCTGTGAAGAGACACCATAACCACGGCAATTCCTATAAAGGAAAACATTTAATTGGGGCTGCCTTACAGTTTCAGAGGTGTAGTCCATTATCACCATGGTGGTGCTGGAGAGGTAGTAGCTAAGAGTTCTACATCAGATTAGCTGGCAGCAGGAAGAGACAGTGAGCCACTGGGTCAGGCTTAAGCTTGTGAAACCTCAAAGCCCACCCCACTGACACACTTCCTCCAATAAGGCCACACCTCCTAAAAGTGCCACTCCCTATGAGCCCATTGGGGACCATTTTTATTCAAACCACCACATGGTACCAACTCAACTGTCTGAAAAAGATACCTGTGAACTAAGGGCGCAAAGCTCCAGCCTTTAGGACCTGCATGTCGCACATCATGTATGTGTGAAGGTACAGTGACCTTTTACAGGTTTTATTCTCATTACATTTCTGCTTTGCCATTTTGTGCTGTTGTTGCCTTTATTGTTCTGACATGGCTCAATCCTTCCTCCTGAGTTTGTGTTTTTCTTACAGGACAAGGGCTCAGAGGACTGGACGTGCTCAGATGTCGGTGTTCCTCCCAGTTCTTGACCCCTGGTCCTGTCTCCAGCCCGTCTCAGCTTACCCACTCTGACTCCTTTGAGCCGTTTGGAGGGGCATTTTCTGGTAGTAGTGGCTTTTATACTTTCACAGAATCCCTTCAGTCCAGAGTGTTCTCCTGGCACAGTGCCCTAGAGCAGGGTGCACTTGGAGTGTACTTAACTGCATACTGTTGTTTAGTCACTAACTGCTTTCTGGTTTGAAAGATGCAGTGGTTCCTCCCCTCCTGAATCCTTTCTACATGTCACCCTGCTAAACCATGTGGCCTCACCAGAGCGAGACGAGAGTCTTTCCACAGTGGCTTCAGTCACTGGCATCTTGCGTTGCAGTAAGGAAGGCTATTACATAGAGCACTTTCAAGTCAGCGGCAGCTCCAGGTTTGCTGTTCCTCTGTTGACTAGCAAGTGTCTACCCAGAGCAGGAGCTTGTGGATGTCCCTAAATGATGTTGCAGGCTCCGGGGGCAGATACTTCTGTTTCAGGACTCCTTTGGGGACATTTTTCTGTCTATCACGTTAGTCCCATATTTACGGTATACACTATTTGCCCACCTTTTTACAAATTTAATGATTGTTTCAGAAGGGAAGCATTGCGCCAGCAGTGTTAGCCTGCAGGTTTCACATGGCCACTTCTGTTGTAAATGGATGGTGGCACTTGCTGAAGGGTTACATGCCATCCTTAGGCAGAGACTTACCGTAATAGCTCTGCTTGTTATCTGCTGCAAGATGTACACGCACTGAGCTGTGGAAGTGTCCGGAGAAGTAGCGAGCAAGCTGACCTACATGTTCAGCGTGGAGCTCTATCTATGCCTTGAGCTGTTTCACACAGAAGGCTGTTTTCATAACCAATTCACTGCCGTGGGATTTAGCTGAAAGGAACACTGCGTCTTTAAATGAGAAAGTGTACAGTTCTTCTCCTACAGCATGTCAGCATCTCAAGCTCACTTTTCAGCAGTATAACGACTTATAATAAAGCTTTCATTTCACGAGCGCTCATCATGAGTCTCTGTTCTGTTGCCAAGTTGCGAGGTGTTTGTGGTGCTGCTGAATAGTGTCGTAAGAGGCTAGCAGTAACTGTTCCTATTTCCTTACCTCCTATATTTCGTCCCTGCACGGTGCAGTGCAGCGCCTCCTGACTCTCACTGCTCTTTGATGAGAAATCTGCCTTGTTCAATACCTATTATGCCCTTGCATGACTGTTAAGGCTTTCTGTGCAGAGACCACTGTCCCGGTGTTACATCCTATGACTGAGCGAAATAAATTGTGACCTCTGAGTTGTATTCCAATAAGAGAATGCTGCCCAGAAGATAGCGTAGGAAAGATAATTCTAGTGTTAGCTTTTCATTATTTAGCTGTCTTTTTTTTTTTTTAATTGTTTTTTGACAGCAATGGAAAATGGGTTCTCTAAAGACTGCCTGCTAGTATGAACAGCGATGCACTTGTAACTCATGGAAATAAATGTACATTTTATCTTTACACCATTAAGATTCAGTGTTGATTTTCTCTGGATCATTGTCTTAAGTAGATAGTCATAATCAATTTATGGTTTATGCTTCAGACAAAAGTGTTCATGGGCCTCCACTCCTCCCCACCCCACCCTCCATGCATTGCCCCAGGTCCTTTTCAGCCAGGCATGGTGCCACACAGTTTTAATCCCAGCATTCAGAAGGCAGAGGCAGGTAGGTCTCTGAACTGGAGGCCAGCCTGGTTTGCACAGGGAGCTCCAGGACAGCCAGGACTACGTAAGTCCTATTTCAAAAAAGAAAAAGAAAAGGTCCTCCCCTTACTCTGGACAGCAAATGATTGTGACATAGTCATCTCTTAAAAACAGGTCTCATGTAATCCAAAGTTGGTGGTGACTCCCAAACATACCAATTTGGAATCTCTGGTTGCCTCTGAAAAGGGCCTTTTTGTCTTCATATTCTAGAGCTGTGGGAAGGGCTATTCAGCACCCCATACCAGGTTCAGCGTGACACCCACACCTCAGCTGGCTAAAGGATGGCTGACTCATCCCAGAAACCTTGCTGTAAATATTCTTGCCCTAAATACCCGCTTTTCACTTCCATACATGGAACCCACCTAGCATTGAAAGAATGGAGATTCGACCTTTATTTGTACACTAGTAGTCAGTTTTCTTTTTCTAAAGCACTGGCAGCTTTTCTACTTGTTTATTATATTTTTAAAGGAGGTGTTCATATTTTCATAATAATTTGCTGACTTCTAAATAAGGAAACCATAGCCTCATCTCCCAGGGCACAGAGCTCTCTGATCTTCCCTTCCTGGTACTGTGAAGTAAGGTTGGCAGTGAGACTATTCACTGCACCCTAGAATCACTGTACCGCGATCGGTGCACTTTCTGTGTCCACGGGAAATGAGTACATCCGAGAGACACAGAGCCAGCGGTACGGTCACAGCTAGCGCTGTTGTGCTACACTCATTAACACTTTTTAAAAAGATTTGACTTGATGTATGTGAGTGCCCTATCTGCATCTATGTCTGCATGCTAAGGGGTCATTAGACTCCAGTGTAGATGGTTGCTGGGAATAAAATTCAGGACCTCTGGAAGAGCAGAAAGTACTTGTTTTTGGATTTTTGGTTTTTTGGTTTTTTTTTTTTTTTTTTTTTTTTTTTTAAGATTTACTTATTTATTATTTACACAGTCAGAAAGTACTCTTAACCAGCCCTGGTTCTCTTTTTTTTTTTTTTTTTTTTTTTTAAGATTTATTATGTATACCGTGCTCTGCCTGCATGTACATCTGCATGCCAGAAGAGGGCACTAGATCCTAATATAGATGGTTGTGAGTCACCATGTGGTTGCAGGGAATTGAACTCAGGACTTAGGAAGAATAGCCAGTGCTCTGAGCCATCTCTCCAGACCGGTTTTCACATTTTTAAAAGTGTGCAGATAAGGTCATCTCCATACTGATGTTATTGAGCACCTCTATTATTTATAGACTATCGAGAAAGCTGTCTGGTAGCTGTAGTTTTTTCCATGTCTTAAAATATGAGCAAAAGAACTAGTGAAAACATTTTGCTCCTTTTATTTTGTTTGAAAAAGGTACTTACCCATCAATCCCAAAGACCCCTTGGTGAGAACTCTGGCATGATACCAGCATTCCGAGCTAATATGGCCTATGTTGGGGCCTCCTGGTAAAAGACCAGTGTACAGTTCATTTATACTTACCTCATCCCTGCTCATTTTAGTACAGGCAATGAGGGCATGGGGTGGCCGTTGGTTTGGGGAAGCTATGAGTTAACAGCTGCTGTCTCTGAAGAATCACAAAGGTAGACCACCGCACTGCATGCCACATACTGTTCAGACCACTTAGAGGAGACTTCCATCTGCTTACGGTCATACTTCATTAATATTAATGGTTATATTCAAGTTTTTGGTGACTTACATAATGTACTAACATGTTGATACATACATGCTTGTAAATGTAATGGTTTTGAGCAATTCTTTTGCTTACATGATTTTTAAAGCGTTTGTTCCTTAAAATTGTTGTGCTCGTGTTTAGAATATCATACCCTATAACCCAGATGAGAAGCGTGTAAGAGTGGGATAAATAACCCCTCATACTACTCCAGCTCGATGTGGTGGAGCGGCAGGGGGATCCAGCGCCCTAAGGTCACACCAGTTTACCCAAAGCTCGTGAGCACTCGCCCTGCTTTGTATCTCCTTTGTACCATTGGTAACTTTTTGGTATTGTATTCGAAACTGCATAGATTATTTAGGATAATGGTAAGTTTAAAAAACAAATGTTGAAGGAAGATTTTTGTTAAGAATTTAAATGTTTTTTTCATTGTATTGTTAAACTTGAACATTTATCTGTGACTTTTGTGTTTTGGCTAGTGTGTATAAAATTGTAAGAGGTTTATAATTATCATCTTTTCTGTTGTAAACATGCTTTTTAATTCATTATTGAATGTTTATGGCACCTGACTTGTAAAAAGAATCACCAGAAAACCTTAGAATCTTCACATTGTGTCACTGTGTTGCAGAGTAACCCTGCTGTTAGTATAGCTAGTTGGTCTATGTAGCGTGCCTTCTGACCCCGACTTTGCTGGCAGTTGCTGGATCACAAACTGCTGCTCTGGGTAACTTCAGACCTTGGTTCTAGAGAAGGGGGAGCTCTCCTTACATGCTCTCCGCATCGCTATCCTTCAGGGCATGGGCAGGCAGCAGATGCAGCCTCTTCACCAAGAATTCACCAAGACTGTTAACAAGTCTTGGGTGTTTGTTTCTTGTCAGTTTTGAAGGCAGCACAGTGACTTACTTATAAGCCACAGGTACTGGGAAGGTTTTTGATGGGGTGAGGGAACAGGCTTTAGGTCACCTTCCCCTCTGTTCTCAGCTACAGCTGGCCTTCTCTGTACTCCCTCTCCGCAGCAGTCAGTCAGCTGTAAAGACAGTCAGTATCATTTGCTGTGCGTGCAGGAGGAATAAAAATATATTTCAAGTAATTATCATACGGCACAGCAAGTACTGAGTAAACACCAAGTCTCCCCAGATGCTGTTATGTTGTTACATGTTGTTGTAAATCCTACTTCTGTCCATCTGAGGAAAACCTGCCCTGAAAATCCCTCAGGAAGTGGAGTTGATGCTGTCTAAATTGAACCAGTCGGCATGTCACATGCATCTCTCCTGGAGAAAGCTGGAAATGGCTGTTTTCCTTGTTGAGTGCTGACGCCTGGCCATCATAAGGATCCTACTTCGTCGGTGAGGGGCTCCACCCCTTAACAGCCATGGTAGACGAGCATCTTGATTGCCACACTTGATCAGAATCAAATGTCTCTGGGCTGAGAGGGGAGGGCAGTCACAGCAGGTGAAGGCAAATGCAGACTTCCTCCTTGAAGTCCAGTACAGGCTGAGCTGGGTAGTGCCAGTGTGTGTCCATAGGAGTAGTGTGATGAGTTTTCATGGAGGACAGGCTTTAGAGCATCTGTGAATCTGAGAGGAAGGTGACAGCAGGGAGAAGACTGTCAGTGGATACCGTCTTATTTGGCTCCTGAACCAAGAATTGCTAAAGATGGTGATTTTTCAGTAGGACGGTGAGAAAGATGAGTGCTGTGGTGAGGAGGATCCTCTGTAAGAAGTGGGCGGGAGAAATGTCTGCTAACCACTGGTGCCATTCACTGTGCTTGGCAGAGCAGGGCACGAAGAGGACAGTAGAGCAGAGGCCAGAGCTAAAGGGCTGTGGTGCAGGTAAGGACCACGTGGTGTAGGCACTCGCCACAGAGGCTAGGAGGCGGGGCTTAGACTCCCTTGTGTCTAGATTTTTAAATGTAGAGCATCTGGGACCCTGGAGCGGCTCTGTGGAGAGCAGGGGTATCTTAGGGCTGTTTGGAGTCTGGAGACCATTGCTTCAGATGTGCTTCCCCTATAGATAGTGACATCATTAAGCGGCTAGGAGAGATGCAACTAGATGCTGGGCACGGTAGCACACACCTGTAATCAGTCCCAGTACTCTGGAGGCAGAGCCCAGGGTGCTAGTCTCCACAGAGGGCATTCCAGGCCAGGCTGCTTACAGACACCTTTTCTCAAAACAACAACAAAAACACCCAGTGAAAGAAACTTGTCGGCGTGTCTTGTCGTGGTTTGGTAATCTCCGGTGAATTAGGCGGGCACTGCTGTGGACTGCAGACCAGCAGCTGGCTCCCTCAAGGACCATTGATGTCTTCAAGAAGTTACTCTGGTTTCATCTCTGCGGAGCAGGGCGAGAACATGTGACCATATGAAAAACAAGACCTGTCTCCAAAAAGGAAGACCACTAACACACTTGCCTTAGTGGGTTACTGCGGGGATTCAGGAACTGTGCTCTCAAAAGCAAGGATTGGGATGTGAAAGCAAAGCTTTGAAAAGCGATCACTGCTAAAACAACTCCTGCATGCCAAGAACATGAGCGGGCCCACTGTGTGCCTTCACTCTTGTAGCTGTGAGCTTCACCATGGTACTGCGGGCATATAAGGAAGAAGGAGTGGTTGGTGGAGGTGGGGTTCTTCTTTAAATGCAGGCCATGGTTAATCACTGGTGACTGGGGGGATCTTCATTTCCTTCTTTCTCTTCATTCTCAGTTCCTAATTTCCTCTTCATAAAGTTGAGAGTATATGCAGAGGAAGGACATCACTTGGGGTTTGATGTTTAGTGCTGGAACAAGAGCGAGGATTGCATTGCTGAGCACGCCTCCAGCCTAAAGGGCGTTCGTGTGATGACTACTTGCCATCAGCACGTGAGCTTCCAGATGATTTCTCCCTCAACTAATGGGACTTGAGACATATCCATGTTTTGGAACTCGGCCTGTGGTGCTGTGCTGGACCAGGCCAAGGACAGGAAGGATGCCCAGAGTTTTTGGCTTGGTGATGTACGGGAGACAGAGACTTAAGAAGGAAGAAATGGTAGAACACATGTGTAGTCTGGGTTACATAGTAAGACTGTATCTATAGATAGGTAGTTAGCCAGGAAAACAGCTAGGTGAGTAAGCATCGGGCGGCTCTTGAGTCTCTTAGCAGGGGCAAGAGAGCTAGCTTTTTTAGAGTAGGTCCAGAAGGTGACAGGCCAGTTAGATGTGTGGATGGTGAGTGGAAGCTGCCTCCTAGAGCCCGGGGGTGGGGCTGGGGGACTGTATAACTGTGTAATAAGAGAAAGTGTATGTGTGCAGCCTGGGGTGCTGGGATCAGCTGTGCACATGCAGGAGCCCAGGTCCATTCTTGAAGGCAGCTTGGAAGCTGGATAGCCAGGTCATTTCCCTTCAGCCCACACCACCTAGTCCCTGGGATCTTTTCCCTCAATGTCTTCTCTCGCTTTTCAACACTTGCCTCACTGAGACAAAACCAAAGCAAAAAATTCACAGTGGGCTGGGCGTGTTGGCACATGTCCTTAATTCCAGCACTTAAGGCAGAGGCAGCTGGATCTCCTGAGTTCAAGTCCAGCCTAGTCTACAAAGTGAGCCCAGGACAGCCAAGGCTACACAGAAATCCTGACTCAACAACAACTTCACAGTGGATAAGCGGAAATAGCAGTGTTTGCAAGCTGACTCGGGCTGGAGGTGCAGCTTAGTGCTCTACAGCACTTGCACGCAAGGCCCAGGGCCCAAAGATACTCTGGTTTTAATTACCTTTAGCCATGGGGCAGGATTAAACCAGCACTCAGGAGGCAGAGACAGGAGGGTTTGTGAGTTCCAGGCCAACCTGGTCTGCGGAGCAAGTTCCAGGATAGCCAAGGCTACACGGAGAAACACTATCAAAAAACAAAAATGACTTTTGGCCATCTGTTGTACATGAAAAGCCTACGGTACTGTTGGCAAGTTTCAGGTGCATTTCTCTAGTGCCCTTTCATGAAATGGAATCTTTACCCACTCCTTAATTTTTTTAAGATGATACTGTAAGAGTAAATATCACAGATGAAATAACCAAGGAAACATTGAAGCCACCGGCAGCTGTCCACCGTGGCTAGAGATGAGCAAAGGGCACGGAGCTGGTAGCAGAGGACTGTGAGCTGGAATAGCTATGGATTAGGCCCAACATAAAATCAAACTTTCTCAAGACAAGATTATTTTGCAACTGGATTGTGTACTTCCCAAGTGTCAGCTTTGTAGATGCTAACATGTCACAATGTCAAAAGGTTGAACACACCTAATTGAGAGCCTGTTTGGGAGAAGCAACAGGGAGAGAGGCAGATCTAAAGACAATGGATTTGCGGGGCTAGTTGGTCCAGCAGAGAAGCCAGGGTTCAGCTTACTTGTTAACGGATTAAAAATGAAGTGCCTATGCATTTAAATCACAGTGCCTCTGGCTTACACCCACTCGCACCAGTTAGACAATTCACTGACCACTAGTAAAGAATGAAACTCCATCTGGGCCATCAAGGCGACTCCAGAGATAAAGGCACTTCTTGCCAATGCTCAGTTTGATCCTTGGGACCCACTTGCACTCGCATGCATGAAAATCTGATTAGTTTTTTGTGTTTTGCTTTGCTTTTGAGCAGCTGCCACCATCAGAATTTGTTTCAGTTGGGAAGGAAAGGCAGTACCAGAACAGTGAAGTGAATGAAGCTGTGCTGTTGTGCTGTTGGGGGTGGCCTCATCCCACCTCAAGGAAAGGTTGAAGGGCAAAGGAGGGGTCAGTGTTACGAAACAGGCTGGAGCATTGAACCCACCTGTCAAGGTGAATTTCCTTGAAAGGTGCTTATTTGCTGCAGCCGTGAGTGAGTGGGCCACACAAGGAACATTTTAATAACTTTTGTTTGAGTTTGAAAAGCAGATGATGTCGTGAAAGGAGAAACAGTGCTTCTTTCCTGTCCTGCTCAGCACTGGGGTTTCAGGAGCAAGCGACCAGTGTCTGCTGTATGCAACTTTGCCCAGGCAGACGGGAACTTAGATGACAGGACTAGGGGCAGCCACAGCTTGACTGTGGCATCACCTTAGGATGGAGGCACAGATGCATGGGAGCCATGTAAAACTGACACAAAACAATTCCTGGAGTCCACTCAGGGCTCCCTATGAGCTCTCTGCTGTTATCACTTAAGAATTGGCTGCAACAATAGGATGCTGTCCATTAGAGATCAGAAATCAGGTGTCTCAGAAGAAAACAGGTACCATTGTTGGGCACCTTGGCAGCCAGAGCCAGGCAGTACATCTCAGTGGCTAAGGGCTGGTCAGTCTTGGTCCCTGGAACTCAGGTAGGCCCAGGGCCTGAGTCGACCCTGCTGTACTGAGTGACTGAGTACTTTCAAGCAAGCCAGTCTCAACTTGGAGTTACTCTGTCTCAGCATTGGTACCCCAAAGGCCTGCTGACACATCCTCTTTCCTCTCCAGGTCCTGCCTGCTTTTAGCTTTCTCTTTTCTTGGTTGCACATGTCACGTCAGGTGCCTGGTCCTTGGTGTGAGAGGAATGAGCACCAGCCTTCCCAGGACTTCCCCACCTCCATCCCGCTTGTCACAGCGACCACAGACAGCAGGAACTAGGTCACACACCCTAAGAAGTGTCTGAGCTTGCCTGAGCCCACCCACCACAGGGCTGAGCTGGGCCCTTTGCGAGTCCCAATGGTCAGTTCCGAGCATGTCTGATTCAAACTGCAGCCACTCAAGGCAGGACAGAAAGGCAACTCTCCCAGGATGGAGACCAGGACCTTCCCAAGTTGCACCCATGGGATCCCTGCTTCTGGGATAGTCTAATTGGGACTGTTTAATTGCCCCACTGTCTCTGGTATACAAGGGAATCTGAATGATGTAACATCCCCTGAACTATCTCAAGAGATGCCCCCCCCTGGGGGGGGTTGCTGGAGAAATGGCTCAGAGAGTAAGAGCGGTTCTGCTACCTGCTCTTCCAGAGGTTCTGAGATCACAACCATCTATAATGAGATCTGGTGTGCAGGCATTCACGAAAGCAGAACACTGTATATGTAATAAATCTTAAAAAAAAAAAAAAAAAAAAAAAAAAACGAGAGAGAGGCCTGGGGCTTGTTCCTGTCTGGCACATGCTCTACCACCAGGCTAAAACTCCAGCCCAGCATGGATGACCCTGGCAATAAAAATAATAAAAAATCTGTTAAATATGGAAAAAAGTTGGGCGCAGTGCCACACACCTGTAATCCAAGCACTCGGGGAGGCAGAGGCAGGCATGTCTAGTTTGGGGCCAGCCTGGCCTGCTCACTAGTCCAAGACAGCCAAGGCTACACAGAGAAACCCTTTCTTGAGAAACCTCAGAGAAAGAAGGAGGGAAGGAAAGAAAGATTAAGGACACGTGCTTGCTCTCGCAAGCCAGGAGCTGACTGAAGTGGGAGGAACACAGGGGCAGATCAGCCTGACGTACGTGGGGAGACGTCTTTTTTTAACCACCTTCCTTCCATTGATAGAGTTGCTTACATAGACTGAGCAAGCATGATGGGCTAGGCCTGTAAACCCAGCACACACGAGGCTAAGGGATAAGGATCCCAAGCTCCAGGCCAGCCTGAGCTACCTACTGAGAACCTGTCTGGAAAGGCGTGAGGAGAGTGGGCATTGTTTTGCACGCCTTTAGTCCCAACGCTTGGGAAGTAGAGGTGGGCAGATTCTGTGAGTTCCAGGACAGCTACACGGGAAAGACCCTGCCTAGAGATGGATGGATGGATGGATGGATGGATGGATGGATGGATGGATGGATGGACGGACTGTTTAGATGACCCAGTGGAGAAAGGCACTTGCCATCAAGTGATGACCTGGGTGAATTCAATCCCTGGGACCCATGTGGTGGAAGGAGAGAACCCACTCCTATGGGTCGTCCTCTGTCCTCCACGTTTGTCTCCCTTGGGATCTGAGGATGAAGCTCAGCTCATCAAGTTTCCATGGCCAGCACTTCTAACCACTGAATCATTCTTCCTGGCCTGGTTTTGTTGTTTTTGTTTCTGATTTCACACGAGCCACCACAGACAACAGTGCAGAGAGCTGATGGAGCTGGAGACAAAACAGTAAAAATGAATAAAGAATGCAGACACCTGGAGGGCAGTGGTGGCACACTCTAATCCCAGCGCTTGGGAGGCAGAGGCAGCCAGATCTCTGTGAATTCGAGGCTAGCCTGGTCTGCCGAGCAAGTGCAAGTTCTGGGACAGCCAAGGTGACACAGAGAAAAATCTGTCTAAAAAAAAAAAAAAAGCAAACACCTGCCTCATTTCCAGCCCAGCCCGACAGCCAGAGCAGAGATTGTGTGCTTCTCTGAGCACAGCCTGCCCCTCACCTGTCACCACTGATGGTCAGGAAAATGACCACTGCAAAGACCAAGTGGTCTTCAATCCCAGCCCTCAGGAGGCAGAGGCAGGCAGATCTCTGAGTTCAAGGGCAGGCTGGTCTACAGAGTTGAGTTCTAGGACAGCCAGGGCTGTACAGAGAAAACCGTGTCTTGGAAGCTCAAAAGGCACTTTTGATAGTACCAGGTGTAGATGCAGTGCCTCGGGCTGGCTGGTGTCCCGGGCCCAGTGAGACGGAGTTTGTTTCAGTTCAGTGAGTCCATCACCAGGGTGGAGCTCCTTGACAATGAAGAAAGAACGTTGCAGCACGGATAAAGATGTTGATACTGGCTGATCCAGCCAAAAGTGGAGTCAAGTCAGCTTCCTACCCGGCTGGGAACCTCAATGCAACAGTGTAGCATCTGGAGAGGACTTTTTACTCCTGCCAGAGGCTTAGATCAGCACAGTGTTTCGTGTGGCAAGAGCCAGCACACATGTGCCTCCTGCTTTGTCCGCCGCCTCTCCTCGCAGCTCCACTCTGTTGGCTTTATTCAATTCTGATCACCTCTCAGAGGTCTAAACATTGGACTGAACATTCACTCTGCCAGTACCTCACAGCAGGAATTGAACCTCAGCATGTAAAGCTCTGGAGGGATGCTCAGACCAACGCCAGAGCAAGCAAGCCATCTCTCCCTGGCCGCATTTCTGAGGTAAGTAGGTAGGCTTGCTCTCTGCTCATCCAAAGTCACAATGCCTGCTGCCTTCCTTAGGTTCAGCCACCAAAACAGTTCAAAATCAAAGCCTAGCCCTCAAATACGAAGCCCACAGGCCAGCACCCACCACCTCACCACATCCAATCACCAGGGCAGGCTGTGGGAGGATAGGTGTTACTTAATTGAGATAGAGTTTCATTCTTGAAGGAAGAAAAGTATTTTAGCTGAGCCTAGCAGGTACATTCCCAGCACTGAAAAGAGAGTAAGTTAAACTTAAGCTTTTTTGTAAATATACTGTATCCTCCTCTGCTCTTAGACTTGGTTCTGTTACCAGGGCTACATAGCAAGACCTGTCTCTAAAACAACAGCGTGGTTTGTGCTGGAGCTGAGGATGGAGCTCAGTGGGTAAAATGTACTCCTGAAGCCCTGGCATCCGTCACAAGCACAGAATAAAGGAAGCATGGTGCCGAATATATCTCAGGAGGTGAAGGCAGGCAGATCAAAAGTTCAAGGCCACCGAGTTTGAGGGATAGATGAGGAAAAAGGGCTAAGGTGGCAAACTTTTGTGTTAATTACAGCTTACAATTTGTTTCCTTTTAACTTTTTATTTTTGTGTGTACATACTGTGTGAATTTATTGTGTGTATGTGTACCACATCTGTGCAGTGCCCACTGAGGCCCTGGGGCTGGAGTTAGAGCTGCCATGTGCTGAGATCCCAGCCCTGGTCCTCGGGAAGAGTAGCCATTGCTCTTAGGTGCTTGGCTGAGCCGTCTTTCCACCATACCCCTGTATTTTGTAAATGATGGAGGATCTCAGGTTAACCGCGTAGTGTCTGCGTTTTTTATTTATTGTGTATTTTGTGTGCATGAGGGCTCTCTGCATGGCGGAAGATCCCAGTACAGATGGTCGTGAGCCACCATGTGGGAGCTGTGGATTGAACTCCGGACCTCTGAAAGAGCAGCCAGCGCTCTTAACTACTGAGCCACCTCTCTAGCCCATAGCATCTGCCTTTTTAACAAAATTGTCTCGTGATTTCTTTTAAGTCAGGGAGACGTCCTGTACCTTGCTTGCATAGTCATTCCAAAGATATACATTCCCATCATTGGTTGGCTTTCTAATTAACATGCATAGTTTATTTTCTCCCTCACAGTGGGAGGCAGGTTCTTAGTTTCCTACACTTCTTCATTTGCAGAAAAATGGGGAAATCAAGTGGCAGCTGGCAGCTCCAAGGGCAGCTCGGTGCCATGGCAACTGCTTCCATCAACAACGTAAATTCATCCCTGCTCTTAGGTCCTAAAGCTGGAAATGTCTTCATTTGGAAAGAACATAAGATAACATGTGTACAGCTGGGACACAGAGTTAACAAAATGTAACTAAAAAGAAAAATAAAATTAAAAAAAAAAGATAATGTGGCTGCTGTGTCCGTGGCATCTGCACACATCCCTAATGGGCTTGAAAGGTCACACAGGAAGCTATTAGGGAACCAGCTAAGTTTAGAAACGTGTGGGTTCTGGAGAGCCTTCATCCCTCTCAGGGCAGAGGAGACCACGGGCACCCAGATGTGTCTGGCACGGCAGTGCGTTCAGTGTTCGTGGAGGGTGTACCAATATAAGTTGCTTCCTCCCGGCTCATGCCAGGATTTGGAACAGAACTTTGGAGTGGACTGTCTTTTCCAGTGTCCTGGAACCCACTCTGTAGACCAGGCTGACCTTGAACTCAGAGGTCCGCTTGCCTCTGCCTCCCGAGTCTGGGGTCAAAGGTGTGGCACCACACTCCCAGGTCTCTGCTGTCGCCATATCTGGCACTCGTCAGCTGCTGTAGTGGAAGTCCAGCTTGTCGAGTCCATGCAGAACTTCCTCTGCCATCATGACCATTTTGTTTGTGGGCCATTGGGTAATGACAGGGATGGCTGGGGAAAAAGACAGTCCACAGAATGTATCGTCCTGCCTTCTTGATTACTGAACTCCTCCTCAGCTGAAGTCGCCTCTTGAGGAGCAACATGGGACACAATTATCTCCACATCCTTCGCTCATTTGTGGAGATCTCTTCACATGCTTCTTCCTCAGATGTCTTTCTCACCAATTTTCCAACTATGCTCCTTCCCTGGCCATCCAGCCAGTCCATAGGCTACAGCCCATAAATCGGTGAACAATCACACATCTGGGCATTTCTCCTTCCAAACATAATGTATGACCATGTGTACTGTCCCAGGTTCTGCACTCTGAAGATTTCTCTTTGCTGGTGTCCTGGGCTGTCTCAGGAACGGGTTGTAATGCCGCAGCTGGCCACTTCTGGGTAGTCTCAGCATAATGTTCAGAACCATCAGTAAACCAGACCCTAGTCTTCTCTTCCTCAGTCAATCAATGAGGCACACCCCATGAGGCTACAGGTGCATGCTTGGCAGCAGATGGCATGGTAATGGGAGTAGAAACCATAGGTATTTGGGCAACTTCTTCATGTGACTTGTTTGTGTCTTCAGGACATGCTTGGATCCTATCATGTATATACCACTTCCATTTGATAATAGATTTCTGCTGTGCATATCCTACTCTATGGCTTGGTGATTCAGATAACACTCAGATTATAATGGGCAGCTCATGTCACGTGTTAACTTGATGGCCCAATAGCAGGCCAAGAGCTGTCTCTCAAAGCTAGAGTAGTTGTCTGCAAATGATGGTAGAGCTTTGCTCCAAAATCCCAAAGGTGTCTTCTGTGATTTACCTATAATAGCCTGCCAAAACCTCCAAACAGCATCCTTATCTGCCACTGACACCTCAGATACAGTCAGGTCTCCTGGATCATATGGTCCAAGTGGTAGATTAGCCTGCACCCCAGCCTGGACCCATAGGGAAGCCTTATGTTCTAGGCCCCACACAGACCCAGCAGCTTTCTGAGTCACTTCATATACAGGGTTTCTCTGTGTAGCCTTGGCTCTCCTGGAACTTGTTCTGTAGACCAGACTGACCTCAAACTCACAGAGGTCCACCTGCCTCTGCCTCCAGAGTGCTGGGATTAAAGGCTTTCGCCACTTGCCAACCGGTGGTTTTAGGTTTTTTGTTTTGTTTTGTATGCGTATGTGTGAGTGTCTGCGTGTAGTTTGTGCACCATGACCGTGGTGGTTTGACTAGGTCTGGCCACCACAGATTCATGTCTGAATGCTAGGCCCATAGGAAGTGTCAGTGTGGGAACAGGCTTTGAGGTCTCACATGCTCAAGCTAAGCACAGTGTGGCACAGGGTCCCCTGCTGCCTTCGGATCAAGATGTAGAGCTCTCGGCTCCTCCAGCACCATGTCTGCCTGCACGCTGCCATGCTCCCCACCACGACGATAATGCACCAAACCTCTGAAACTGTAAGAACCAGACCCAATTAAATGCTTTCCTTTATAAAAGCTGCTGGGGTCATGGTGTCTCTTCACAGCAATAAAACCCTAAGACAGTGACCATACCGGGGCCTGAAGAGCACATCAGATCCCCTGGACCAAGAGTTACAGGATGTGCCAGGCTTGGTGGTACATACCTGTAATCCCAGTACTTCTGGAGGCAAAAGTAGGCAGATCTCTGTGAGTTTGAGGCCAGCCTGGTGAGTCTAGGACAGCCAGGGCTACACAGAGAAACCTGACTCAAAACAAAACCCGATAAATACTTCTGTTCACAGCCATGCCCAGGTCAGTGCTGCTCTCGGCCTTGGTCAGGGAGGATTTTGTTTGCAGTGGGCAACAGCGAACAGTCATACCTGGTTAGAGTGCTGGAACCAAGAGACTGCTAAGTACTCAGCCCCAAACAGGACGTTTGTGTCCACCCTCCAAGGCTCGGGGAGCACAGTGAAGACAGGGAAAAAGAGTGTAATAGTTGAAGGGCAGGAAGGAAGCTGTGGAACAGTTTTCTGAGCATGGTATGGCTGCTGCCCCCAAGGAACTCAGAAGACAGAACCCAACTACATCCCCACCCTCCCTGAGGGTGCTAGACCCCACCCTCCCTGAGGATCTACTGTAGTTAATAGTTGCTGGGGAGAGCAAATCTTTTTCTGTTTTTAAATAGTCATTGTATGTTTTCGTGTTTGCATGTGTATGCCTGTGTGTTTATGTGTGTGTATATGTGTCGATCCCACAAAGACCAGAAAAGGCATTAGATGTCCTGGAACTGAAGTTACCAGCCATCTGATATGAGTGCTGGGAAATTAAACTTGGGTCTTGTAAGAGCAGCAAGGGATCTCAACCCCAGAGCCATTGTTCTAACCTTTTAAAATGATTTTTTTTTTCTCCTTGTTTTTGGAACAGGGTAGCCCTGACTGAAACTCACTATGAACTTAAACTCACAGAGATCCACCTGCCTCTGTTAGAATTAAAGGCATGTGCTAGAGTTAAAGGTGTGCTTGCCAGAATCACTCTTCCGTGGTGTTGGCACTGGGAAATTGTCCCACTCACGCTCAAATGCAGTAGGTCTGTGTCTCTCTGTCTCTATGACTCTGTCACACACACACACACACACACACACACACACACACACACACACGACGTGAAATGTGATTCCCAAGGACCCCTTTGGGTTGCTGAAAATCACCTGTAATTCTAGCTCCTGAAGATTGGATGCCCTCTTCTGGACTCCAGGGGCATGCACATATGTGGGACACATTAACACATGTAAATAAAAATAAACCTTAAAAAGGGATTAACTGCTTTAACAATGAAAGGATCAGCTGGATGGTTTAGTGGGTAAGGGTGCCCCTTTCAAGCCTGATGCCCTGAGTTCAGACTCCAGGACCCACAGTGTTAAGAGACAAGCAGAAAGGACTTCTAGCCGGACTTCTAGCCTTCACCGTAGGCCGCACGCGCACGCGCACGCGCACACCGTGTAAGTTTGAAATGTAAAGTTCGAGATCATCCTTGGGCTACATACATAAGTTGAGGCCAGCTTTAGTCAGGGAGACCATTCCTTAAAAACCAAAAGACGTGAGAGTCCATCTTCAAGCTAGGAATCGAGAAGTCAGGAGAACAACCATTCGCTTGGGAGAGTCCCTAAGTAAATGGCAACTCATGGATAACTGACCAGAAAAGCCACAATCTAACCAATTAGCGTCGTTCTCAGTTCAATAAATACTAACAAACACGCTAGCGGGCGCTAATACATGCTAAAATGTGCCGCCCACCCTTAGCAGCGGCCTTTTATTTAAAAATCGATCTGAAGAGACCGAGGAAAAAAGCAGACGTGTTGGAAAGGGCGCA
This sequence comes from Psammomys obesus, assembly GCF_907164565.1. Lineage (NCBI taxonomy): Eukaryota > Metazoa > Chordata > Mammalia > Rodentia > Muridae > Psammomys > Psammomys obesus. Next base: position 546,644 of record NW_026591497.1, on the reverse strand, counting down.
GATGTGGACCTGGAGAATGGGTGCAGGCAGGCAGGAGTTCTGGGGGGGGGGGGGTGCGGGGTCCCACAGTTCAAGTCCACGCAGATCTGGAGTCTCACGTGCTGACTTGGAGTTGAGAACGAGTGGTCGGTATGGAGAGAGCGAAGAAGCCTGCGCTCTAGGGACCCAGCTGCAGAGGGCTTGCGCGCAGCCCGCGGCCGTCCGGGGACCCGGGCCTCCCGTCCGGCCGGCGCCCGCTCGGTGGCCTTCGCCAGGCCCCGCCCCGCGAGCCCCTCCGACCTCCGCCCGGGCGGGCAGCTCCAGCCGAGCTCCTGCAGCGCTGCACCGTGCGAGCGGGCGGGCGGGCGGGCGCGCGGAGGGCGGGCCGGCGCGGGCGGGCCGCGGGCACTGATTGGCTTGGCCAGCGCCACGTTCCGAGGCCGTTTATGGCGGCGGGGCCGGGCCACCGCTCCAAAACAAAGGGCAGGCGGCCGCGGGGCGGCGGCGGGAGGATGCCTCGCGGCGGGCCAGGGCGCCAACGGCCACACCGCGTCCCGGGCCGCACCGGGACCGCCTGAGCGCCGAGCCCGCTCCGACAGAGCCGGGGCCGGATGGGCGCTGCGGACCGGGCCGCGGACCGCCGAGCGGCCGTGAGTACGGGCGGGCCTCGGGCGGGTGCTCGGCGGCGACCTGAGGATCCGCGGCGCCCAGAGGGCGGGGAAGCACCTGTTGGGCGCGGGCGGGCGGGGCGGGAGCGCGGAGGACGCCTCGACTCTTTCTTCTGCTCTTCCGATGTGTTGTAATTTGGCTTACTCGGTTTTGGAAGATAACGCAAAACCCCGGTCTTTTGATGTTTTAAAACCTTCCTTTTCCTCCCTATTGTTTCCTTATAAACAAAACAAAACAAAAAAAGGTAATGATTACAGAAGATACCTTCCTCCAATAAAGGAACATTAATTAAGGTGTAGCATTTTCAAGTTGCCTGTAGAATAATAACTGAAAGGAATTGCCCTCATTGTTTACCACTTGTGGCTCTAGGCTTTATTAGTGCAAATTGCCAGCGGTAGCAACTAAGTAAGATATTTTCTCCTCAATACCTGCACAAATGCTCATCTTCGATATCCACGTTGCATGCTGAGCTCCAGGATATGACAGCCACCAGAGGTCTGTTTTGGATAGATAATAGATGTTGAAAATACCATTCTTCATCCCAAGGTCTTTCGAATGCAGTTGCCTTCTGACTATCCAAAATGTATTCACCTTAACCTGATTTGTTTTGGCTCCTTGCTCTGCAAAACTCCTCAGGTCCCAAGACCAGGCTTACCTCCTCTGGGCAACCTTTCCAGGTCCATCACCCATCGCCCTGTACCTCTGTTGTGTTCCAGTAACTGTGTTAACAGATGTTTCCTGACTACCTGCCTCCCTCTCCCCGGAGGCTGTTTCCCTGTGTCCATGAGCTGGCCCAGTGGGTGCCTGTGTTCCTGTGTATAGTGAGATGCACATAAGTACCTGTATGTTTGTGTATTTAGCATGTGTGTACCTGGTGCCCACAGAAGTCCAAAGAGGGTATGGTATCCCATAGAGCTGAAGTTCTGGATGATCGTGAAGGATTCTGGGAATCCTACAGAGTCCTCCACAAGAACAACAAATGCGATCATCTCTCCAGCCATTGTGTGTGGGCTCTTAAAGAGACAGGGCTGGCATGTTTGAAGATCACTGCTACCCAGATCTCAAGGCCTTTGTGTTCCTAGCCCTATGTGGTTAGCATGTCTTGGAGATTAGAGCAAATTCCTGCCTTACCTCAGACATGCAGCAGTCCAGGAAACACTAAAAATCAGTCAAAGAAACAAACAACCATGTTAGTGACCAGTCTAAATAACAGTCTATATTTTTGCTTTTTTGTTCTCATGAAATGCAATGTGCTTTTCTTGATCATTTTCTCTTCTAGCCCATGCTTGAGGTCCTCTGCCTCCTCCAGGGTTCAAGGTCTCCCTGGTTGGCTATGTTGACTGCCATTTCAGGGATGTGCAACTTCCGACCAAAGCTTTTTCCAGTTGGAGAAAGAGGAGCCGTACACGTGCTTACCATCTGATGCTGGGGTTGAAATCAATCCAGGGAGGGTTTTGAGCTGTTTTGACACAAGACATTATCTGCTTGTGTCCAGTTATCTAATTACATTGCTGACTCAATAGTTTCCTTTATTTTTGTAATAGTGCCTTGATATTGCCACTGTGCTCTACAGTTTCCATACCCCCTTTTTGGTTCAGGACTCTAGCATTCTAGGCACGTGCTCCATCAGTTACTCCACCCATGGCTCCAATTTTATAGACTTATTGTAGAATAACTTTAGATTGACATGTTGCCGAAGAGCTAGGAATGTGGCTCAGTGGCAGAACATGTGCTTAGCATGTGTGAGGCACTCGGTTCCATCCCTGCTACCCACAAATCAAAACTTCCTAGCTCGGCTCTGGCCGTCCCACCGAACCCACACCCAGGTCACCCCACCCTCCATTACTGTGGTACACTTGGTCCAGTAACTCAGGAAACCCTGTTCCTAAGTCTCAGGTTGTCTTTGTATTTTTAAAGACCCACGGTTGGTGAGTCTGCCTCTGTGTATCAGCAGCAATCTGCCTTCAGCCCCACAAGCACCCATGTCGAGGCGGGGGTGTAGCAGTCAAGGCTGGGTAGTCCTGGTGCACTTTTCTTGATGGAGGGCTGATAAGTGCACCAGGAATTTAAAATATAAAGCAGCAGCTCATAAATGCAGGTCTCCCCAATCCGAAAACCTGATGGGAGGCAAGAGGAATGGAAATTTTTAGGTAAGGATTTAGGAACAGGTAAAAATCGTGAGTAGGTAGAGCGCTAAGGATTCTGGGAGGCAGTATGAGACGGAATGAGATCAGTTTTGTCCCCAGGAGTTACCCTGATGCGATAACTCAATGCCTAGGTCCCACACACCATCAGCAGGCACGCATGGAGCGGAACATTTGAATGCTTAATTATATTTTTATTCAGCGTGTAAGTAAATAATGTTTAGCCAGGCCAGCACTCAGGAAGCAGAGACAGGGGTCTCAGTATGTTCTAGGCCAGCCTGGTGAGTTCCTGATCAGTCAACGCTACATAGCAAAACTCTGTCTTTAAAGAAAAATAAAAACTTATTTAGCCAGGCATGGTAGCAGGAGGAGGAGGAATTCAGGGTCATCCTGAGCTCTATACGGAGTATTAGGCCACACAAGACCCTGTCTAAAAACAACAAAACAAAGGGCTTAGTGATTAAGAGTACGTACTGGTCTTAGAGAGGGCCCAAGTTTGATTCCTGGCACCCACGTGAGGTAGCTTACCACCAACTGTAACTGCAGTCCAGGGGATCTGACACCCTGACACACAGCTCTCGCCCTTGACGCACATACCAACACACACACGCACACAATTAAAAGGAAAACTTAAAAATTGCCAGCTGTGGGGCTGGAGAGATGGCTCAGAGGTTAAGAACACTGGCTGTCCTTCCAAAGGTTCTGAGTTCAATTCCCAGCAACCACATAGTGGCTCACAACCATCTATAATGAGATCTGGCGCCCTCTTCTGGTTCTCAAGCACACATGCAGGCACAACATGTCCAATAAAAAGCTGAACCTGTAACAAACAAACAACAACAACAACAAATTGCCAGCTGTGTTCTCTCCTCTCCAGCCGTCTTCACAGCTACCGTGCTAGCGGAAGAAACCGGGCAGCTTTCAGGTGGCACGTGCCTGGGGGCCGAAACTGCAGCCTCTCCGGCTGTACATGTTATCAGTGGAAGATGCGGGCAGAGGGAAGAGGTGTCTAGAATATCGGGTGTGGAGGTGCCACATCCCGTGGGTCCTGTGAATCCACAGCCGGCACAGGGCACTTTGTCTTGGGGCCCCTGTATAGGTGTCTGCGGTGTGGGAGAAAGCTTCTCGCCCCGTGATGCAAGTAGGGAAACAATGGATATGAGGAAAGAAGTAGATGCCCCCAAAAGCCAGCTCTAGCTACACTTCCAGATCTTCCCATGCCCGTGTAGGTGCTGTGCATCTCAATAGTCAGTTTGTGTGCTTGGCATCAAAATGGAAAGGTGTAGGGCCAGCAAGATGGCCAAGTGGTGAAAACACCTGCTGCCAATCTTAACGACCTAAGTTTGGTCCCTGGGACCCAGAGTGGAAAGAGCCAACTCATCAGTTGTCCTGTGGCCATGTGGGTGGTGTGCACAAAGGCCCAAGAAAATCAGGCCTTGAGAAGGAAGCTAGCTGTGTTCACTGCAGCCCCGGGGCCCCATCTTGGCAGTATCTCTGAACACAAGGGCATTTGCAGACTCTCCGAGGTGCTTTCTAATTTTCAGTTATTCCACGGGAATATCGTGAGTGCTTTCATCCAATTGCTTTGCAAATGTGAACTGCTGGGGTGTACTACTCCAGGGCAGGGACACACAGCCAGGAGTGTTCTAGATGCAACCTCCCTACCCTGCAAGAGGCTGCACCGTCACCCCTGCTGGCTTCAAGTTACTGGGCTCAGTCAGCCTTCCAGGTAGCAAATAAAATTATAGACTGGCCCAAGTTCACTCGCTTGTTTGTGCAGTATTGGAGCCAGTGGTAGGGCTGTGGAGAAGGCTGGGTGCAGTTAAAGGGGTGGCCAGGTGGTCCCAGCACTTGGGAGGTAGAGCAGGCAGAGCCCTGTGAATTCTAGGTCAGCCTGCCTACACAGGAAGTTCCAGGCCAGCCACAGCTCCAAGGAGAGACCCCGACAAAGAGAGAAAAGGAGGGTTGTGGCTGGCTGGAGGGTACCATGGCTCCACCCCTCACAGCATCAAGGGCGCTGGGCTTTATTCTGTCCCTCATCGTCTTCCACAGTGTGGTAATTGCACCATATGGACATGAGCTGATCCACAGACTCTTAAAATAACTGCATGTGCTTATTTTAGGTGAGAAACTTCTGGAACCCAATATACTGGTTTGCTAAGAAGGGAAAAAACAAAAACCAGTATCTGCTGTGGAGATGGATACCCTCCACACTCGAGGGACTCCAGTGTCTGCCCCACAGGCACGGTTCACCCAGCAGACTGTCAGTGGCTTTCCAGCCCCTTCACAGTGCTTCCTGATTGTTGGTCAGATCTTGCGGTTGTTTTCTCATTGCATGGCTTCTAATTGAAGCCCAGTTCAGCTGACACAGAGCACCGTGTCGCGCCTTCAGAGATGGCTGCTGTCAGAGCTGCTGCTGCTGCGCTGTGAGACAGAGAGAGAGAGAGCTGTAGATGACCTGAAGCTTCGAGCTGCCCTTGACGGGGGGGAAAAGGGAATTCAAAGATCACAGCAGACTTAGTAGGAGCTGCTTTGGGGACTGTGACACATAGGCAGATTGTGAGGTCAGGAGTGATGGAGGAGACATGAGAATTAAAGAAAAGTAGACGGGCACCTCCAGAAACAGAACTGTTCGTTTAGTCAGAACGACTGAAGGGCTGCAGTCTCAGTGGAGACTGTGCATGTGGCGTGGGGGTGCTTGCGGGATGGGAGGGTCCGCCTGCAGCCAAGCCCCCCGCAGGCTGAAAGTAGCGTGGGGCTCTCCTTTTCGGAAGCTCCTACCGTTGTCACCAGTCCGGAGTGTCTCAGGCCACCGAGGCTTTCAGGTCCTCTCGGATGAGGGTGCCTTGAGAAAGCAGGACCGCGTAGTGAAGGCCTCTGTCATCGCTTGCTTTCTGTTGCTGTGATAAGCACTATAATCACAAGCAACCTGGGGAGGAATGTATTTCATCGTACTCCATTACTGAGGGAAGCTGAGGCAGGAACCTGGCGCAGAACTACTGAAGCATGATTCTTACTAGCTTGCTCACGCTCAGCTAGATTTTCTTCCTTTCTGTTTTATGTATATGGGTGTCTTGCCTGCATGTGTGTGTAGTGCCTGTGGAGGCCAGAAGAGAGTGTCGGATTCCCTAGGACTGAAGTTACAGACAGTTGTGAGCTGCCACGTAGGTGCTGGGAATTGAAAACTGGCCCTGTTCTGTGCAAGAACAGCCAAGTGATCTTAACCTCTCCAGAGGCACCTCTCCAGTTTTTCTCAACCAGCTCCTATATACAGCTCAAACCTAGCTGTCCATGTTTCCAGCCCTCTGCTTGAAACATTCAGTTCATAACCTGGACCCAAGCTGAACAGTGAGCTAAGAGCACCTTGTGTCTGTCTAGGTGCAGCTTCTTCCTGGAAGCTCTGGCTTCTGCCCTGACGCTTTGGAGGGTCCTCAGTGTGGGGAAGTATGCGTTAGGCTCAGCCACCCACCAACCCTTCAGAAGTTGAGCTCTCCTTGGCAAATCTCATAGCACGCGTGCCCTGAGTGCAGGTGCCCTTGCAGCTCTGGTTACAGGTGGCTGTAAGCCATCCCACATGGATGCTGGAATGGAACCCATGTGGGGTGTTGAGAAAAGCACTCTGCGCTCTTTAACTGCTGCATCTTCTCTCCAGCCCTTTCATCTTTTATTTCCTGCAGTGTATCGTTCTCAGTTTTAATTTCTTCTGCATTGTGAATCACACAGAACAAATGCAGTGTTAGTGAAAAATTTAACTCAGATACCATAGCTCTGTCACACAGGCCTTAGTGTGTTAGCGGTCCTTTGTCCATATATCTGAGATGGCTCTTGTGAACGGTGTCTGTGGGTTTTGTTTTCTGATGTAGTCTACAACCTTAAACTTTTAGTGTGTTTACATGTAATGTAAGCATTGATGAATAATTGATTTAAATCTTTGTGATTTCTATTACTTTGTGTTGTTTCTTTTCTCTCCTCTCTTGAGTCCTTTTAAATAGACTTTTTTTTCTTCTGTATTTCTATAATTCTTCTGTGTTTCCTTTAACCTTTTAACGGGTTTGGAAGTTACATACTTCATTTTTATTCTTACGGACATTTCATCAGGTACTACCGGATTTACCCTTTATCAGAATCAAAACTTATTTTATAATAGCATTTTGGTTACTAGTCAGCTACATATATGATGACTGCCCTAAGGATACCTTACGCACAACAATGAAAATTTCCTCTGATCTCACATCTCAGGAATCCGTTAATCTGCAATTAAACAATACTGTTTGTAGAAGAATTGAGGGACCCTGAAATTCTTTTCTTCAGCTTTCTTCTGACTTGTTGCTGTCACCTGTTAGATCTTTTAAGACTACACATTCTGTCCACATAAGCCATTTTGTTTTCTTCTCTTAGTTGTGAATGTGACGTTTAGATTCTATGTAGTGTTTTCTTTTGTCTAGAGCATATCCATAAACTTTCTTTAGTAATATTTCACAATAAAACTTTTTAATTGTGTAAGAGGTCATTTTGTCACTTTTTTTTAAATAGAGGGTAGTGGGGAGGACAGAATTTTGCTGGGTAGCCCAGGCTGGCCCAGAACTCTGGATCCTCCTGCTCCAGCCCTCCAGGGAGCTGGGAATGGAGATGTGAGCCTCCACCTAACTCTGGTTTTTGGAGACAGGGTTTCTCTGTGTAGCCCTGACTGTCCTGGAACTTTGTAGACCAGGCTGAACTGGACTCTGCCCGCCCCTGCCTCCCAAGTGCTGGGATTAAAGGTGTTTCCAAAGTCTTCTGTTTTCCGAGACAGGGTTTGTCTGTAGCCTTGGCTGTCCTGGACCTGATTTGTAGACCAGGTTGGCCTCAAACTCAGAGATCCACCTGCCTTTGCCTCCCTGTGTGTTGGGGTCACAGGTGTGCACCACTGCTCCCAGCAGTTTCCAGAGTCTTTTTTTATTAACTAATTCAATTTACATCTCGGTCATAGGCTCCTCCCTTCTCTCCTCTCACTCCCCTATTATGAGGACTTTCCAAAGTCTTAATGGCACCTTCTTGAATAATATCTAGGTTTTGGTATTTACTATGGAAGCATTTCTGATTATCAGCTAACCCCCTCCCAGCTTTCTGGGCACGTTTATGGCCTTTTTCTGTTTCCTTTGGCGTTCTTCAGTTTCTTTGTTCTATGTCTAGTCATGATTTTATTTTTGTTTTTCCTGCTTGGAATTTAGCTGAGACACTTCTAGTGTGTCTTCAATTCTGGAAACTCCATCATTAATTTCTCTGACTCATCTTGGCTGTCCTGGACTTAACTTTGTTGAGCAGGATGGCCTCGAACTCACAGCGACCCGCCTGCCTCTGCCTCCCTGTGTGCTGGGATTACAGGTGTCCCTTATAATTTTTAACATTTACTATTTGGTTGAGTGGGAGCTGGGGTGTGCCACCGTGTGCCAGCGGAGACCAGGGAACGGCCTGTAGTAGTTGGTACCACTGCCACCATGAGGCCCCTGCTGACCCAGCTCAGGTCACCATGGTTGGTGGCAAGCACCTTTTCCCACCGAGCCACTTGGCCAGCCCACGGCTACACTGGTCTTCTAATGGGGGTTTCTCAGGACTGGGATACAGATATTCTTCTCCAAACTAGACATGTGCTTGCATTTGCCTCTGCCAGGCGCCTTGGAGCCTTGCTGTAGCAAAAACCTATCTACTGAGAGTTCTTGAAACCTTCTGACTAGTGGAACTCGGGGCTGTGATTTTACATGAGGATGGTCTTGTGATAACTGTCCCCTTGGTGCGAGCACAACTACAGTCAGTCTTCGGCTTGCTAAGAGACACCCACCATTGCTAGGGTCTGCCAAATGCTTTCAGGGGAAAACCACCACTCACCTCAACCCAAACTTCTGGGTCCAGCTGTGCACAGACACTGCCTGGCCATTGTTTTAGTATCACATTGTTGCTTTAAGGAAATGGCCCAAGTTGGATGTAGTGGTACCCCAGAAATCCCACATACTTGGATGGCTGAGATAGTGCACAGTGTGTGTTGAAAGCCAGCTTGGACTAAATAGCAAGATAGTTGTCTAGTAAAAAAAAAAAAAAAGCTAAAGAGATGGCTCAACCATTGAAAGTTAGGACTTCTCCACTGGAGGGCTGGTACAGGTATGTACTTATCATAGTGTTAGATTAGAAGCTGAGTTTTGGTACATTAAACTCCTTTTCATTTTTTTTTTAAAGATTTATTTGTTTATTATCTATACATTGTTCTGCCTGCACCTGTGCTCACAGCATTAGAAGAGGGCACCAGATCAGAGGGCACCAGATCTCATTACGGATGGTTGTGAGCCCCCATGTGGCTGCTGGGAATTGAACTCAGGACCTTTGGAAGAGCAGCCAGTGCCCTTAACCTCTGAGCCATCTCTCCAGCCCCTCCTTTTCATTTTTAATGTATGAGTGCGCTGTCTGCATGCCAGCAGAGGGCACTGGATCCCACTGTAGACGGTTGCTAGAAACTGAACTCAGGGCCTCTGGAGGAGCAGTCAGCCATCAACTGCTGAGCCATCTCTCCAGCCCCATTCACTTTCATCTTAATTTATGTGTATGTGTATGTGAATGCCCAGTACCTAGAGAAGCCAGGAGTTGGGTCTCCTGGTTCTGGAGTTACAGGCCTTTGTTTCTTAAATAGCATGCTTACAACATTAAATGTTAGCATTCGTTTGATATGAAGACTTAGATCTTAGAGGAGACTGAGACAGGAGAATTAAGGCCATCCTGGGCCAGACTGAGACTGTCTGAAAAAAACAAAACAAAACAAAAGAGACCTTGGGCTCAGTGACTAGCTCATGCTTCCTTTGTACAAAGCCCTGGTCTTCATCCCCAGCACTGCAAAATAAAATGAAAAGGGTTAGATCTTTAACTTTTAGGCCTGCTCCCTTTTCAAATTACCTGCACCCTCGGCAGGCCTCCTTGCATGTCTGATGCTGTTAATGTTAACCAGGGCCTGTCTGATTTGCTTGCAGGTTGCACTGGTTTTCTTTTGCCCCAGTGTGTGGACACTACCACACGCCTTCCAAACCAGCAACGGCTCTTGCATGTATTTTCCAGTGTTTCCTTTGTCAGAGAGTCCGACGGAGCCATAGCTCCTCCAGAGCTGGCCCGGAGCTGATAGACGAGCGCCCAGCAGACATGGTGAAAATGACCAAATCCAAAACATTCCAAGCTTATCTGCCACACTGTCACCGAACTTACAGCTGTATCCACTGCAGAGCCCATCTGGCCAATCACGATGAACTCATCTCCAAGGCAAGTGATCTGGATCCAAAACTAATGAAAGGAAGGATTGCACACACCTCTAGTCATAGCACTAGGGAAGGAGAGGCAGGAGGATCTCTGTAAGTTCCAGGTCAGCCTGGGGTATATAGTGAGACCCTGCCTCAAAAAAAAAAAAAAAAAAAAAAAAAGTCATAAGCTCATACGTCTGATGACAGGCAGGGCTGATTGGAAACTACAAGGCTTTGGCAACTCAACTTGGTAACAACTGCTATTTGCAAGATCCACCACCTAAGCCAGAGTCAGAGTGGTACCCGACTCTGCCATTTTTTTGCAGCATGCCAGGCACATCCATCATGGGAGGAGCACAAAAGGAACTTGAGAAAGCTGTTTTCAAAACTGCATGAAGAACAGAAGTATGGTGAAAAATGAGTAATTGGAAATTTAACTGCTGCTAAGCCAGGTGGTGGTGGCACACGCCTTTAATCCCAGCATTTGGGAGCAGAGGCAGGAGGATCTATGTGAGTTCAAGGCCAGCCTGGTCAGCCAACAGGCTTTCTTGTTACATAGATAGGTAACAACCCATCTATAAACCTAAATAGATAGGTAGGTAGGTAGGTAGGTAGGTAGGTAGGTAGGTAGATAGATAGATAGATAGATAGATAGATAGATAGATAGATAGATAG
>NW_026591497.1:508577-535914 GCF_907164565.1 Psammomys obesus | reverse complement strand
TAGATAGATAGATAGATAGATAGATAGATAGATAGATAGATAGATAGAGGCTTATCCATTGCATCAGATAAACATTTCATGTTGGAAGATGCCACAAATACAATTCTTTTTTTTAAAATATTTTTATTTATTTAACTTTATTTTATGTGCATTAGTGTGAAGGTGTCAGATCCCTTGGAATAAGCATTACAGACAGTTGTGATCTGCCACATGGGTGCTGGGAATTGAACCCAGGTCCCCTGGAAGAACAGACAGTGCTCTTAACCACTGAGCCATCTCTCCAGCCCCACAAATACAATTCTTAAAAATACATAGACTGCCAGGCTATCAAGTATTGGGGATGAGAGTGACTTTTAGTTTTGTGTTCCAGTAACAAGGTACAGTCAGCTCAATAAAGAAAAAACTTATGGTGTTATGGTTTCAGAGATTTCCATGTGTGGCCGGTGTCTCTCCCCCCATCCCCCACCCCATGGTAGGAGCATGTGGCAGCTGGTAGAGAACAGAAAGGAAGAGACTGTGCCAGTGACCTCTGAGGTTTGCCTTTAGTGACCTGGCTTCCTCCCAGTGCCTTTTCTTGCTCCAGTAACAGCACTGCTGTGACCCAAGCCTTCAGCAAGTTGCCCTAACAATCCAACAACCAGCCATAGCAGACTCCTTTCTCCCGAGTGCACTTCCTGCTCTGGGCTTAGTGAAACTGAGCAGCACACACCACGGAAGCAGATTCTGGCACACTGGAAGCTAGAACCACCTCCATGAGAGTTCACCGGTCTCAGGTCCATATTTGTCACTTAACAAGGAACCCTCTGGTCCACAGAGCCCTCCCTTAAAAAATAGTCTCACTGTGCAGCCCTCAACTGGCTGGCCAGCAACTCCCAGGTACCCACTGTCTCCATCTTCCCAGCACTGAGGTTACAGCTGCTATGCCAGTTTTAATTTATGTTGTTGGTTTTTTGTTGTTTTGTTTGTTTGTTTTTGAGTCAGAATTTCTCTGTGTAGCCCTGGCTGTCCTGGACTCAGACCAGGCTAGCCTTGAACTCACAGAGTTCCTCCTGCTTCTGCCGCTGAGTGCTGGGATTATGGACAGCTATCCAGGCCAATCTTGAAGCCCCAGTTCAAGCACTTTTCCCTTCCTCAGCTGCACATGGGCCCCAGTGCCCAGCTTTGGTTTGCTGTGAATTTACAGGGCAGACAATTGCATAGTGGTAATGATGTCGTCTAGATTCAAAACCATCACCTGGAATTGTGCCAGCAGATGCACAATCCATATGGCTTCGGGAATTGTACTTGTGGGGCTGACTGCACCTGTTCCTCCAACATGCAGAAAGAGCTGGCTGGTCCTTGCCTGACCCCCTGCTAACACTTCCTTTTCTTCTTTGCAGTCCTTTCAGGGAAGTCAGGGGCGAGCCTACCTCTTCAACTCTGTGTGAGTACGTGCTGTCTCACTCGTGTGTCTGGCTCTGTCCCGCTGGCTGCTCAGTTATTAAAAGCTTAAATATGTAACTGAGCCCCGCACCAGATGCCTCGATCAACTGGGAGGAATCTAGCTCCTGTGTGTGTGTTTCTGAAAGCACCATTGTTGTGTCTGAGAGTTTAGACTCCAAGCCTGACTACGATTCCCATGGTGGGCTGGGTTTGGCTCTGAAGTACAGCGCTTGCTCGCTTGCTCGGTGCATATGAAACGAGGTGGAGGTGGGAGGGCTGAACAGCCTGTGTGGATCAGGAAAAGTCTGGTTCTGGTGCACATAGTGATGTGAGGGAGGGGAAAGGCACTGGGCAAGGGGACCTACAGCACAGTCACCCTGTGTCTTGACAGGGTGAATGTGGGCTGCGGCCCCGCTGAGGAGAGAGTCCTCCTAACTGGGCTGCATGCAGTGGCCGACATCTACTGTGAGAACTGCAAGACTACGCTTGGGTGGAAATACGTGAGTACCTGCACCTGGAGAGGGACGGTGGTATCATTCAAACACTGCAGGTTCTCCTGAGATCACTCAGAGGGCAGAACTTCTCTACTGTGCAGAAAGCCCCTGAGTTCTGTCCCTAGAACTGCATAAAACTCGCCATTGAGCCAGCCACATGGCTCAGTGGGTAAAAGCGCCTGCCGCCGACCCTGACACCCTGAGTCTGGTCCTTGGATCTATATGGTGGGGAAAAAGAACCAGCTCCTGCTTTGAGCTGGTTTTCCTTTAAGCACCACAGCACACAAATGCACAAACACACAATTAAAGAACAAAGTAGGGTGAGCACTCAGGAGGTGGAGACAGAAGTTCCTGTCTGATAATAAAGATTACAAGTGTTTCCTTGAAACAGTACAGAACAGAGCATGCCATGTCCACCAGTGCCCCCATTCAGGCCAGACTCTGCAGCCCCCTCAGGACAAGGGCCATGGCAGTCCCCAGACTCTCCTCCCAAGACTGCTTTCTCAGATTGTGAGTGAGGGTTGCCACCCTGCCTGTCTCCAGCTCTTCCCATAAGTCGGTCTGATATCTCAAATATGACAACCTTGTCACTCTTGGCCTTTGGCTTATTTCCAACTCTGAGGTCTGGGCACCCTCTACAGCAAAGGCTAAACACCATTTGCTGCACACCTTTGTCTCCAGAGAGCCACCCCAGCCTGCTGTGGTTCAGTGGACATCTGCTCTGGGCAGCTCTTCAATCTCTACTTCGTCACCTTGTGATGATGTGCACACTCCACATGCATGTCTCCATGTGTGCACCTGGAAGCAGGCTGAGGTCAGGTGTCTCCTCAATATCTGCTTAATTTGCTAAGGTAGTCTCTTCCCAAATCCAGAACTCACTGATCCTGGTAGTCTTTAAGTTAGCCACCTCAACCCAGGGATCTCCTGCCTGCTTCCCAAACTGATCACAGGCAGCTGCCACATCTGGTCTGCCCTGAAGTGGCACTTAGCAAACTCTAGCCCTCATGCTTGTGTGGGCAGTACTCTACCTACTACACCATATTCCCAGCCCTTGTGCCTTCTCTTGAGCTCTGGATTCTCACAGGTCAGGATGACCTGCTCTTCTTTCCTTGAATGTCTGATCATCTTGGCCAAGGAGCAGACACACCCTGCAAAGCACTAGGCTTTTGCAGCCCCAGCCCTTCAGCTAGTTGGTTCCGGGTCTACACGCTCCTCTTTTGTCCTCCCTGTAGTTACTGCTGCATGCTGCTCCCCACTGCTGCACCTGCTGGGACGCAGCCAGGCCACATGCTATAAAATGCTAAGGTAGCAGCCATGGCCATACTCCCATAAAGGGTCCGCACTTGAGCTGGGAAGAAGATTTAGTTGGTAAAGTGCTGGCTATGCCAGCGTAAGCATAAGTTCAGATCACGGTCACACACGTAAAGAGCAAAGTGTGGCATCATATGTCCATAACCCTAGTGGTGAGGAGGCAGAAACAGGTCACTGGCCAGCTCCCCATCCTAGCTTGATCAGTGAACTCTAGGTTAAATGAAAAAGCTTGCCTCAAAAGATAAAGTAGACAGGAGAACAGAGATGGCTCAGTAGTTAAGAACACTAGCTGCTCTTCTAGAGAACCCAGATTCCATTCCTAGCACCCACATGAGACAGGCAGCTGACAAAGTTCCAGGGGATCTAGTGCTCTCTTCTGGCCTCCATGGAAACTGCATTACATGATGCAAAGATCCATGTAACAGGGATCCATGTAACAGGGATGCACCCATACACATAAAAATAAATAAAAGTCAAATAAAAGAGCTGGCAGAATGGCTGAGCAGGTGAAAGCATTTGCTACGTATGTGATGACCTGAGTCCCATCCACAGAACCCACAAATGGAAGACTCCAAAATGCTGTCCTCTGACCTCCACATGTGCACAAGTCTGCCCCCTCCCTAATAATAATAATAAAACTTTCAAAGCGTAGGGCAATCAAAACACTCCTCTCCAACACTGGCCTGCACACAACAGGAATGTATAGCCCAGCCTCATCTGTGTGCCACTGACTGTTCCATCACTGTCCTTCAGACCTCCCGAAACATCCACATGCAGAGGCACAGGCACACTAAACGCCACACACTAGGCTACTTCCCCAGCGCCAGAAACAGAACAGTTAACATGCCTCGTAAATGTAATGAACCGTTCAAGGCGACTCTGCCGGGCATGGTGGCACACACCTGTAATCCCAGCACTCGGGGAGGCAGAAGCAAACAGATCTCTGTGAGTTCGGGGCCAGCCTGGTATATAAAGTGAGCCCAGGATAGGCAAGGTTACACAGAGAAACACTGTCTCCAAAAACCAAACCAAAAAGAAAAAAAAAAAAAAATCATCCTGCACTGACACATGGGTCTGGGTGGAAATAATGCCACTAATTTCACTGTTGACCAAGAGGAAAGTAAAGCAGGAAAATAAAAGTGTATCCTAAAACCTCTCTACTTTCCCCCACAAGGAACACGCCTTTGAGAGCAGCCAGAAATACAAGGAAGGAAAATTTATCATTGAACTTGCCCACATGATCAAAGACAACGGCTGGGAGTAAAGTGAAGCAGCACACTCTGCCGTGAAAGCCGAGTGTGATGAAGACCTAGCTGCTTGATGACAATACCTGTTGAACCTAACCCCACAGGCCAGCCCAGTCTGAACACTTGAAGGCCTCTCTCTTGGTGCCCCCATCTGAGTCCCCTTCATGTACACTGGTGTTTCTGGAAGTCTGCATTCTTTTTCTAACTTAAGTTCTAGAGAAAGAATTAACCAAGTGATGACTCACCTGCCTAGTTAATACCTTCTTTTCCCCTACGCCTTCGACGTAGTCTGGCTGTGTCTTCACCAAAGCCAAGTCCCTAAAAGCACAGAAGCAGGGTCTCCTTCACAAGCATTGGCATAGTGACCAGAAGTAGCCAACAGATTTAAGTGCAAAGCATGATGCTTCAAAAGTTGAAACCAGCCACTGCTGATATGTTAGAGAAGCTACAGAAGAAAACATTCAATGCACATCTTATTTCACTAGTGGCTGAGTGTGCTGGCCCAGGCCTACCGCAGCCTGCTCCTGACTCCCTCAGTGCTGCAGCAGCTCGTATGTAGGGCTGGTCCCTGTCATAGAGCAGTAGGCTGGGCTTCATTTTTACCCTGGATGTACTTGAAGTAGTTATGCATAGAGGCCGGAACCAGCAGGGAGAACTTCAAAACTTGAGATTTTTTTTTTTCTTTTCTCCTGATAAAGGAAGACTTAGCATACTGTGGGAGCTACCTTTCCTGCCTGGAGTCACCTCATGACCTGAGAGGGAAGGGTCTGGGCTTCCCAAAAGCCCTGGATCTCTCAGATTTTAGGTCACAACCCATCATCCCCCATACATCCACAGGAGTGACCAGTTTGCAGAAGATGGAGGCCAGAACCATTCCCAGATAAGTTTCAATTTTTTTGCACCTGACCCAGGGCAAAGCAACATGCCAGGAGAGTGCTCAGCCACAGTTTGCTCTAGCGCTGCCTGAGGTGTGGTTAGCCTAAAAGCCCCAAACCTTCTAAACCCAGGTCCTCTGGCCAGCACAGACACTTCATTTGTCTACTCCAGCTCACTACTCACTCCAAAGCCTACATTTTGGTGCCATTTCTTTGCCCAAGACTGGAAGCCTGGTAATATAAGAAATGCCTGGGCAACTGAAGACATGTTTGCATGGTCTGTGAATCTCTCTGCCTAGTCCTAGCCTAAGCTGCTCTCTCCCCAACTACTACTCGGTTCCCTCCAAAATAAAGCTGGCCCAGAACAAGGTAATTCCACCCAGTAAGGTAACTGCTGAAACTCAGCACAGGTAGTGGGTGTGTATGAAGCCTAGGGGCCCAAAGGCCATCCTTATCTAGGAATGCACACTAGTCTACAGCTCCAAGTGGACACAACACCCTGGCTAGTTTTTAATACCCTTACAAGTGGGAACTTTGTGGCTGAGGCACAGGAGACCAGATATCAACAGCGGGAGGAAACTCAAGGGCATCCTGAGTAGGTCCCTATAGATGCTTCACTTCAATTGAACAATCTTTGAGAATTCTTCTGACCAGTTTTTGTATATACTAAGATTATATTTACAGCTTTTTTTTTTTTTTTTTTTTTTTTTTTTTTTTTTTTTTTTTTTTTTTTATGTTCTGGGCTTCCTGCCCTTCTACTTGAGCACTTTGCACTGTCTTTTGTGATAGCACTGATTGGAAACTTTTTGCTAGTACTCTTTGACTTATTTTGTATTGGGGGTAATGGATACCAACAAAACTTTTATGAAGTTTTTTTAGATTTTGTGTTGGCCTTCTGTGAGATAGAAACTTTTTAAACCAAAAGAACTGACCATGAGCTGGCTTCAGGGGAAAGTGACACAACACCACAACCAGTGTTCTGGTGACCTGTCAAACTGGCTCACCTTATGTTTCTAAACAGTATCATTCTGTAGCTATCTTAGAAATGTTTTTTTCAGAACAGTGGGAGTTATACCAGGTCATAAATGCCACTTTACTTTAGAAATGTGGTTTATTTTGTTGCCATCTTGTTAGTATATACACAGTATTTTTATACCTTAATGCTTATTCTTGATGGCATCTGTCAGGTATTTGAAAAGATCAGAAATGAGACTTTTCCCCCCTCAAAAAAGTCCTTTATTTTCTGATGAGCTCATCAGGCACTTTTCAAAACCCAGTTTTACTGTCTAAAAAGCTACTGTTTAAGCTCTAGACAACCTATGGAAATAAGCCCTGGTGGCCTGTCCTCTGTGCTGGAGGACAAGAGTGAAGAGGACAAGTGTAGGCTGCTGAGCAAGGCTGACTGGACAGAGTGACTTGGAAGCTACAGGGAATTCACCACGAGTAGCAGGACCACCAAGCTCAAGCATACAAAGTACCCTCGGCCTCCCTGTCCCCTAGGCCAGAGCCATCAGCCTTGGTGGCACGTCTGTGTGAGATATAAAAATAAAGCTTCTGTTGTCAAACAGCAAGGTTTCTCCAGTGCTTGCTGTCTCAGAGATGGTACCATGGAAAATGGCCCACAGCTTCTTGCAGCATCCACTGGGAACAAAGGATGTGTCAGGGTTTCAGAGCCCCTTGAGGACCTAGGGGTTCTGGGGTCCCGATGCTTTAAGTGTGGCCTGAGAAAAGTGTAAGAAGATAATTAGGCAATCATTGCCTCTGTCTGCCCAGAGAACCTCAACTCTATAGCTCTGGGTTTTTTTGTTGTTGTTGTTTTGGTTTGGTTTTTTTTTTGCCTTTTTTGAAATAAGGTCTTACCACCTGCCTCTTTAATTTTAGGGAACAGGATCTTGACATGTGGCCTTGACCGACCCACAATGTGCAGTGATCCTCCTGCCTCCACTTACCAACCAGGACTACAGGCGTGTCACTGCATCTGGCCCCACTTTGTGACCTGTGAGGTATCACTTCCCTATACCCAGAGGAATCAACAGAGGAGCCAAAGGGCTAGAGGAAGGCAGGGTGGAACGGCAATACAGTCCAGGGCCTGAGCTGACACCCCAGGCAGTGGGTTGGGCTGGAGAAGTGTAGCTGGCCTGTGAGCAAGGAACAGACTTTCTCCTGGCCTCAGGGAACAGTCAGGGATGACCAGCAGTCAGACCCTAAGTGCATGTAGGAGCAACTGGAAATGGAGGGGAAAAGACAGGGTAGTGAGGCAAGAGTCTCTCCCAGAAATACAACAGGCCTGTGGTTTTAACATCAAAAATGGAAAAGTACCAGGCTACATTCCAGAACCAAGAACTTTTGAGATTTGGTGGATTCAGGTTTGGGGTAAGAAAAAAACAAGAGTCAAGCCTAAGTTACAATTTAATGGGTCATACTCTAAGGAGTGGTTAGCAACATGACACTGCCTCCAGAGGGGGGATCTGCCCACACTTCTGAAGAAACAACTGGGGAGGGCTCAGGATGGAAGGCAAAGAAAGCAATGAAGAACAGGTGGCTGTAAGCTGTTTGGACACACAACAGCCAGTGAATCCTTTCCAGGAGACAGCTGTCCTGGAATCAAAAGCAGTGGTGAGCCAGGCAGGATGGCGCACACCTTTAATCCTAGCACTTAGGAATAGACAGAGGCAGGTGACTCTGAGTTCAGGGCCAGCTTGGTCTTACACAGTGACTTCTAAGACAGACTGTTTGAAAACACAAAACAAGGAGTTGGTAACTGGGGCCACTTTTTTGTTTGTTTTTGTTTTTGTTTTTGTTTTTTGAGGGGTAGTGTAGACTTGGCTGTCCTTAACTCACTCTGTAGACCAGGCCGGCTTCAAACTCACAGATATCTGCCTGCCTCTGCTGCCCAGCTGGGAGGCCACCTTTTTATAAAGGACCTTTGGCTGTCATCACAGCACAAGCTACTGACTAACTGGGCTCACCAGGTCATCATCGTGGTTAATGCAGAAAGGCAGGCAGCCAAGTAGACAGGACACACATGCCTGTCCCAAGCATGCTTTATGGAAGTGGTGTCAAGGTAATAAAGCCCCATGGGACCCTGTCAAAGTAGCCTGGGAGTAGAAGCTCCTGTTCAGGATCCAGACTAGGGTCTGAGAACCAATTTCAATCTCCACATCTAAAGTTCTTTTGAGACAGTCTCTCTAGATAGCCCAGGTTGGCCTTGAACACTCAATCCTCCTGCCTTGGTATTCTGAATGCTGCAATTATAGGGGCCTCTTAAGAATCTGCATTTTTAACAGGATACATAGGTGGTGGCACTGGCTGAGGAACAGTGCTGAGTTGATACGCAGCCATCCTGAGGCAGAGGCATGTGGGGAGGGTAGAACACAGCCTTCCTCACTAATCCCAGACCATTGGCAACAGATGAGGATGGCGACACTAAGGGTCCTAGGGGCCAAAACTGGCAAGAGGTTTATTGGTTCATAGCCCAAACTAACCACAAGGGCAGAAAGCTCAAAGGCAGACCTGGAAGCCCACAGCCCAGCATCCCTACCAGGATCCATGAGGCCAGCCTGCTGCTACCAGGAGCTGAAATCCCCAAAGCCCCGGCTGGGCTTTTTCTTGGCCATGGGGATAGCTGTGCTGGTTGACGGTTCTTCCTCTGCTGCTCGTTTCCTGAGACATGAAGAAAAATATTGCAGTTGCCACAAAAGAGCCGGGAGCCTATGCTCTTGAGTTGCTTGAGGAAACGCTATACACAGATAGCCTTCCCTTCAGAAGCACTGTCTCTACAAAGATCTGCTCCCACAGTTCCAACTATGAAAACATCCTTGGCCCTGCAGAGGGATCTTGTCTAGACCCTCTCATAAGGCAGGACCCCTTAGCTGTAGTCTCCAGTCTGGTCTGTGATGCTTTTGCCATCGCTTGGGTCACCCCCTAGGAGCACCATGAAGAGAGGTCCCAGCTTCTAGACGGATACAGGAGATGTCACCCATCCATCACACTCACGTGGCTGCTGGGTTGATGTACTTGCCCACCCCCTGGCGGTATGTCTGGGGGCCCTGGTTCCTAGGCTGGGGCTGGCTCATCTTGACCTTGGCCTCTGGATCTACTTGGTGCTGTGCCTTCTTCCGTTCCTGGGCAATCTGGGAGGTAGCAAAATTGTCTGATTACAGAGCCCCAGGGGGGTCTTCTCACCCCAGCTAGAAGGGAGGGCGGTGGCTGATCCGGAGCCTCAGAATGTGCCCTCCTGCTCCCAAACAATAAGGACATGACTTGCTTGGCACCCTCCCCAGGGCCAATCTTGCACCTTCCTCACCTGGGCATCGGCCTCCTCGTACGGGTCCACAAACACTGTGGTCGCACATATACGCACTTCCTCCTGGTGACAGAAAGGCTCCGTGAGAAGGCAGCAGTCTCCCCCAACCAGCACCCAACAGGCAGTGGAGCTCTGTTCTCCCTAGGTACATACCTTGGGACGGTCAGTTTTGGGGTCACTCTCCACATTCTCCATAGCTGTCAATGTGTCAAAACCTCCAACCACCCTGAAGCAGAGAACAGGGCTGGGGCTTTGTGTTCCCTGAGCAGAGTACCATCATGGCAAAGTCAAGAGGAACCACAAAGAGGACTGACAGACAGTGCATATTGCCTCAGAGAGTCAGACTAGGCAGGACAGGATGAGCCACAGCAGAGAAGGGAGCAGCAAACCATACCCAGCCAGGTTTGGTGACTAAAGTGTTACTTTGGTGAAATCACAATCCTTGTTTCCACACTTTGTTTCCCCCAGTTTGCTGAGGCAGGATCTTACTAACCCAGGTTGGCCTCAAACTCACTAAGTAACTGAAACAGGCCAAGCACTAATAATCCTTGGGCTTCCAACTCTCAAGTGCTGGGAGTATCACTGTACCAAGCTCTTTTTCCCCCTACAACTGAATTATCAGTACAGACTGTGTGATCCACCAAGCAAAAATACTATCTAGGCCTTTCTGCATCAGACCTGGGGATGAGGAGAAAGAGCAGTGTGGTTTAGACTTCCAAGAAGGTACCTTGAGAAGAAATATGAGCTAGAGCTGCCTGGGTATGTCTCCTCTCCTTGGCCCCACAGGCCCGGAGAGCCAACCTTCCCCCTATAAACATACCCTAAGTCATCGAAGCAGGACTAGTATGAGGGAGATAGCCAGTCAAGTCTGGGGAAAAGCAGTGAAGGCCCACATTTGCACCACAAACATGTACAGCATCTATGCTTACCGTCCAAAGATGGTATGCTTCTTATCCAGATAAGCACAGGAGCGGAACGTGATAAAGCTAGGGGCAAGTACATGAGATCAGGGAAACAGCAAGCCGCCCCACCCAGTGTTCTCTAGTCCCAGTACTCACAGCTCAACAGAAGCTGTCTGCCCTTTCCCATCTGGCAGCTTCCTTTTACCTTGTGTGCTCCTTCCCATTGCCTGTCTCAGCTAAGGCCACACAGGTAAATCCAGACCTCTGGCTCCCTGGAGAAAGCCCAGAGTTTACCTGGCAACTTTCCATGGAAGCCAAGCAGGAGAGGCTAGAGGCTTGAGCCTGGCTATTTGGAGGAAGGCAATGGATTGAGAGGCACAACCCCATCATGAGCCCTGCCAAGGGCAGAGGACTGAATCAGGCCTCCAAGGTGAAGTGAAACAGCCCAAATTATTAGAAACTCTATTTAGAAGCTCCAGACTACAGACAGTATACAGGAGGAAAGCACAAGGTGGCTATGGGAACTCACACCTGCAATCACAGCACAGAAGCCTGAGCTACACAGATCTCTAAATAAAGTGGAAGGCAGGAAGTGGATGTGATTGCAGTGCAGGAAGTACGAGGTTCCTACCCAGAGTAGCAGGACACAGTCCTACTGGGACAACAGGACAGCAGCCTCATCTTGACAGCCCACACCTCTTAGCCACAGAAGACTGACTCTGCAAGCTGCAATGAACATCACCCAACAAGCAAGTAGGGCCATTCCTGAGGCCAACAGGCATATCCCAAAGACATAAAGCCTGCACCTGTGCATACCTAGCCTAACCCTTCTTACTGGCTGAACTCATAGTTTTTGTTCCTGCTACTGAAACAAAAACTCATTTGACCTTGCTAGTCTCAAACTCACTATGGAAACAAGGATGACAGAGCTGTTTATTGCCTCCACCTCACAGGTATGTGGTACATATTCCTAGTTCTGCCTGACCTATCCTAAGAGGCCTTTGAGGACCTGCCCATAAGTACCACCCACAGCTCGGCACGCTACTCCAGCAGCTGACTTGGCCTCCTTCACTGCAGGGACCCATGTTTAGTCTGAGTGTGTAGTACCGTGTCTGGTCTGACCTGGCCTAGCACAACTCGTAGGGAGAAGACCACCCTCAGCAGCTGAGCAAAAATAACTGCACTTGGACTCACAATTGAGACTTGTTGGTGTTGGGCCCCGAATTGGCCATGCTGAGCACCCCTCGGCCAGTGTGCGAAAGGTTGGGACGGAACTCATCCTTGAAAGGCTTGCCCCAGTATGACTCGCCACCTGGGACAGAAAGGAGCATGGCCGCAGTCAGCCCCAGAACCTAGTCCAGAGGCATCAGGGAGTCTTGGCCTTGAGGTAGCCTCCTTGATGACTCCTAGATCCCAAAGCCTTCATACAAGCTGAGACTGCTTACTCACCCCTGTGGGTCAGGGGCTGAAGGGTTAAAGCAACCTTGGTATGATCCCGAGGCTTAGGAAAGAGAAAATTAACCTCACTTTGGGAAAACTAAGAGGAACGCCCAAGGTGGCTCAGAAGGCCAACCGCTGAGTTGCAAGCCACCCCCACACCTCCAACTCTGAAAGATTCTACATCAGAGCTCTTCAAACCCGGCACCCTACTAGGCCCCACAGAACAGCCCCTTGCATTATTCCAATGAAACAGGCCTGGTACCAGCACCTACCTGTGCCTGTACCTGTGGGGTCACCACCCTGGATCTGCAAAAAACAAAACCCAGTGAGGTCACTGGCTCTGATGGTGCCTGTCACCCACTGCTCACCCTGCCCACTAACTGAGCGCAGGCTTCCCAAAGGCATGTCCTTCAGGGAGCACAGGGACCTCTCTGACCTCAGGTCTCAAGAGCCAGCACAAGACACACCTAAGGACCCTGCCCTGGCCATACAGTCTGAACAAGGTGCCTGGAACAGGGCAGGTATAAGCCCATTTGTCTCCTGGATGATGCCCATGTCATCAAGCATCTACAGCTAGCACCAGCTTGTACCACTCACCACAAAGTTCCTGATGGACCTGTGAAAGATGGTACCGTCGTAATACTGTTTCTTGCAGAGCCTGATGAAGTTTTCACAGGTTTTTGGTGTCTGCAAAACATCCCAGCACTCTATGAGGCACAGTGGTCAATAGCAGAGTCACGAGACATGCAGGCCTTCATCATAGCAGGAAACTACCTGTCTGTAGACCTTGGTTCAGTCTGACCTCCAAAAGTTAAGCAAGACTCCTGTAGCCATATGATAGAACAGAGAGGGAGCCAAGCAAATCCCTTTCCAAGGATTTGCACAAACACCTACCAAGCAGCCAAGGAGGTGTGTTGTGTGGTTAATGGCACTCCAGGGAAGGAAGAAAGGGCACTTTGGTTCTCGGTTGGAGTTAGGCAAGACTTCATAAAAGTTAACTATAGCTCCACATTTAAGGCATGACCACCTAATGGCCCCAGAAACTACCCAGGAACAGCCACCATACTCACCAGGTCACAGTGCAGCTCTAGGTTAAGGTCACCCTTGTTGGTGTGTAGCCTCACATAGCCCTTCTTCTTCACAAACTGGTAGCGTAGTACATCTTCATCAATGACAGCTGCAAACAAGTCCAAACTCTGTAACTTGTCCTGTACCTGAGATAGCTCCTCCATGCAGGCCCCATGGCCTGCCACAAGACAAGCACCAATGTGCACTAGCTCTGAGAAAAGTGAAGGAGCCAGAGGCTAAGGGAAGTCATATCAAGAACAATCTAATGCTAGAGGCTCTAGGGGCCTGAGTGCAGAGCACTTCAAGTCAAGGGACAAGAGCTGGGCATGGTGGCACATGCCTTGGGAGGCAGAGGCAGGTAGATCTCTGTGAGTTTAAGGCCAGCCTGGCACAAAGGGAGTCCAGGACAACCAGGGGTACACAGAGAAACCCTGTCTTGAAAAACAAACAAAAAACAAAACAAACAAACAATAAAAGATAAGACTACATGGTGAGAATGCCTTTCACTCACAGCCTCCTGACTGACTCAACACATAGACCATCTACCAAGAAGACCCACCCCACTATAACCACTGACCACCAGAGACTCTAAGTAAAAGCACAGTGGGGATGCTGAGGCAAGTACACAGAAAGCCCCACTTGTTACCCATGTGAATTTTGTCCCAGTGAACAGAGGAGGTAGAGGCAGCTACCTGCTTCATGTGTGGTCTCAGGTACCATGGCAGTAGAGGTGAAGGATGCGCTGACCTTCCCTGTGGAGTAGTGGGCCTGCAAGAAAACCATGAGCTCACACCCTATCATGACCTCTCAAGGGCAGCCTTCTTCACCACCACCCACAGGCATAGATGGAGAAGTGGCCAAGACCAAAAGACCAGATTTCTGGTTCCAAGAGGAACAACTGAAGGCCTAGTTGAGGGAATTAGGGCGCAAGGCCTCAAACAGGTTGCAACTAACAATATTAAGTCAAGACAGAACTATCTCACAGGGGTAGCCTTCTTCCAGGATAAGAATACAAAGGCAGTTATAAGTTTATTTCTGAAGGGTTCTTATTTGTTTTTGTTTGAGATAAGAGTTTCTATGTAGCCCTAGCTGTCCTGGAACTCACTTTGTAGACCAGGTTCTCCTTCAACTCAGAGATCTGCTTTCCTCTACCTTCTGAGTGCTGGGTCTAAAAGTGTGTACCACCAACCCCAGCCTTTTTTTCTTTCTTCCTAAAAATGATTATGCCAACAAGCATAGTGGCATGCACCTTAGTCTCAGCACTTGAGAGGCAGAAGCAGGTCAATCTATGTGAGTTCAAGGCCAGTCTGGTCTACAAAGCAAGTTCTAGGAGAGGCAGGGTTACACAGAGAAACCCTGTCTTGAAAACCAAAAAAATGATCGTGTATGGGTGTTCTGCTTGCATGTACATCTATACCCCATGTGCATGTTTGGTGCCCTCAAAGGTCAGAAGAGGGAGTCAGATCCCCTGGGAAACATGCCTGGATTCTCCATAAGGACAAGAGTTCTGAACCACTGATCCATCTCTCTAGCCCAGGTTACATACAGTTTACAGTAAACACAATCTCTTTAATGGTAAAGGGAATAAATTATTTTGTCATCATGTAGGGGGAAGGAAAAAAAAAAAAAAAAACCCAAGAGGACTGTTAAACAAGACAGTAATACCCAGAATACAATGGCTGTGTTCAGATAGGGAAATTATAAACGATGAACTTTAGTTTCCAAATTTTCCTGGGTAACTCCCTATGTGGGAGACCCCACCTCTGCCTTCCCATAGCTATTTAGGCTGAGTCTCCAGACTCAGCCTAAATAGGAGAAAGACACCGCCTATCGGCTAAATGTGCTGAACTCTAGCATCACAGCTGTAGATAGGACCTAGGGCAGACAAGCAGGCTTGCCCAAGGAAAGGCCCAGGCAAGGTCTGAGGCCTTGGTAACCCTAGCAACCGCAGCCCTCCCTTCCATCACAGACCTGCAAGCCCTTCTGTTTCTGTCTTGAAATGGAATACCAAAGACAGCAGGTAGCTTGGCCTGGGTCAGGGCCCATAGCACAAGACAGCCCTGCTTCTGCTGAGCCACTGTTCCCACAGACCCCAGCTTCTCAACCATTCCTCTGCCCCAAGAGTATGCGACTCCTTTTTTATTTGTTTGGAGCCCAACCACGTCAGCCCTGGAGAGCCCCACAGTACTGGGAGGGTCCCAGCCATCATACTTCCAGATGCATCCCAGACCCTGTCAGCACCTTCCCCAGCGCCAGAGCAACCCACTCACAGCATTCAGTTGGTCCACCTTCTTCTTCTCAGGGGCCTTCATGGTGGCTGCTAAAATCTCATCTCCTTTGAACTCTTTGTAGAGCTCCTGTAATGTCTCTCTGGTTTCAGCATTTGTATTTTTCAAATAATAAGATGGGTCTTGTCTGGCCTTTTCTTCATCTACAAAACAGTATACAGGTACTGAGCAGCCAAAACCTCAGATAGCCAAGGCCCCAAAGAGTCTCAAGATCCAGATGAGCTAACAGGAATAGAGATGGAGTTGGCCACATGAGAAGCCACAGGTGGGTTGATGAGGGCAGGGTTCTCTGGCCATCATAGTACAGCCAGACTTAATACCTTTGGTCATCTGGCAGCAGCTTTAGTAGGTGCAGCAAGGTAGGGAGCACACAGAACACAACATCATGGTCCCAGCCCTGGAGGGGATATCCTTCATACAGTCAAGAGAGTCTTGGGATGGTCTGAACTTAAAAGTGTCACCCTGCTCTTTACCTATATGCTACAATCTTTTCACAATGATGTTTTGCTTTTGTGATTTTAAACGTGTTTATTTCAAGGGAAGGCAGAGTTTGGTATTTCATATATGAAATGTCCTATCTATGCCACATGTTGTTTGCTAGGCCAAAGACTATAACTTACTGGGCAGTGAGCATCCCTAGGCCTGGCCTCTGGGTCTCCTGAGCTGTTATCCCGAGTTAGTTATGTGTTCTACCTCTCTAAATCCTGACTGGTCCACAGTGTTAATGAACACTGACTCAGGAGTACTGCTTCCTGCTGAGATGGAGCCAACTAAACTCTAGGCATAAGTCTAGCTGGCCCCTTGGTATAGAACAAGAGAGCTCAGAAACTTCAGCCATAGTAGAGCCTGGAGGCACACACCTTTAATCCCAGCACTAGGGTGGCAGAGGCAGGCGGTCTCTGTGAGTTCAAGGCCAGCCTGATCTAGACAGCAAGTCCAGGACAGCCAGGGCTACACAGAGAAACTCTGTCTCGAAAAACCAAAAGAAAAGAAAAACAGAAACTCCAGCCACTATATAGTATGTTATAGTGTGCTGAACAGTATGGGCCAAACACAGAAAGCAGGAGGACCAAGGGCCCAGTCTGCACCCACACAGGTCTGATAGCACGCAGAGCCTCACTGCAGTCCCCTATCACTGTGCCCTGAAAGGAGCAGTAGCCAGCAGGAATCCAGAAAGCACAGGGCCACCAGAGCTAAGGGAAAGAGAGGTGTCTTAGTGTTTCCAAGACTACAGTCAGCTGCTTCTCTAACCATCTGACAGACATGGTGGTGCATGCCTATAATCCCAGCACTTGGAAGGCAAAGGTAGGAGGAACGCTGCAAATTTGAGGCCAGCCTGGTCTATACAGCATATTTCAGGACAGCCTGGGCTTCACCAAATAAAGAAATCTGAAGCCTTTTTAAAAAAGATTTTTAAAAGCTAATTATTTACACCGTGTAATGCTTGCATGTATGCCTACGTGCCAGAAGTGGGCACCAAATCTCATTATGGATGGTTGTGGTTGCTGGGAATTGAATCCAGGACCTGTGGAAGAACAGCCAGTGCCCTTAACCTCTGAGCCATCTCTCCAGCCCAATCAAAAGCCCAATCTAGAGCCACAGTGTCTGGGTCTCCACACATCCCCACCCCTAAGAAGGAAGCACTTGCCCGAGCAGCATACCTATACTCTACTCACAGCAGCCTTAGTTGTTCATACCTGGATCAATTATTTTCATATTATTCTTCACATGAAAGAAACTGGAAACAT
This sequence comes from Psammomys obesus, assembly GCF_907164565.1. Taxonomy (NCBI): domain Eukaryota; kingdom Metazoa; phylum Chordata; class Mammalia; order Rodentia; family Muridae; genus Psammomys; species Psammomys obesus. Next base: position 518,813 of record NW_026591497.1, on the reverse strand, counting down.
TGAATTTGTCCAAATTGGTGGGGTCCTATGACAAGAAGAAACACTCAGCAGTACAGCCAGGGCTGTGTCAAGCATCTGTTCAGGCACCTTCAGGGGAAGAGGCTGCAGCTGAGCCAAGTGAGAACTAGGGAGTTGAGCAGAGAAGGAGGCTGTGCCTGACACTGTGACAATCAGAGGTGGTATGGGTCCAGAGCACAGCCTGCCTAGCTGCTCACCAAGCAGTCTGCCCTGCCTACAGGGCACAAAAACAAGAAGCAAGGCTCACTGCCAGGTAGCAAAGGATATGGATTGGGCAGCCATGGGACCAAGCTTCAATCAGATGGGAGTAACACACAGAGTCCTTTAAGCCTGTCCTGACCAACCCCCGTTTTCTGACAGTTTTCACCGTTCACCCACTACCATGGAGACAAAGGTGCCAGATGCTGCTCTTGAAGCAGTGGGGTGGGACCTGCAGAGCAGCCTAAGTGTCCTGATGCCTAAAATGGTTGTGGGGCAGATATAGGATCCTTGATACAGGAGCCATCAGAACCAGAAGGCAGCCAAGGTCCATGGTGGCTGCTGGAAAGGGGTGTGGCACTAAAGAATAATTGGGGAGCAGCAACCAGGGATGTTACAGTGTAGAAGGCCATCAAGCCTGAGGAAAGCTGGGAGGAAGACGGTGGAGCTGAGGGTTAAGGGGAGGCAGTCCCTGTGAAGCTACTTACCTGTAGGGTGATGATGTCTTGCCTGGAAAAGGGCTCATCAGTTAGCAGGTCCCTCAGGTTCTTGGCCTTGATGTTTAGCTGCTCCACTGCCTATTGCAGGACAGAGATATGGAGGCCCCTTCTAAGCTCCAGCAGGGAGGTCAGAGGTAAACAAGCACACATAGAGCCGCCCTGGGGGTGTTCTCATCTTCCTGGCAGAGACTAGCCAAACCAACCAGGCTGCTTTAAGCAAGAGGTCCAGCATGGGCTCTCCTGCACCCTGTCCTAGATGGAGTAGAGAAGGGAGACAGCTCCTGTCCCTCCCACCAACCTGAACCTCCTCCCTCTTAAGAACCTAGTGTCCTCCCATCTCCCTTTACTCGCACGTTCCTTCCAGAGTTGGTCCATGCTGAAGACATGGAGAAGGCGTGTTCCTGGGATACAAGGAACCGTGCTTAGGCGGCCCGACCTGCCTGTCTAGGTTTCAGGTCACTTGGTCTTTATTTTAAACCCTCATAAAGTAGGAGGGCTACCTAGCCAGAGGTGATGTCTTGTGCTGGAGGCTATAAAGCCCATGAGGACAGGCATGCTCACTGTTCCTGGTTCACCTCCAGCACTCAGCCAGGCTGTTGGAATACTCCCAAAGCACACTCAAGGGCCCAACATTAGACAGTAGCACTCACAGAAATGGGGATCTACCTCATAGGTGTAGACATTGCCAGTTGTCCTGATGGCCACAATATGGGTGTTGTCAGTGAACACGGAATACAGCACTGGACAGTGATACTGCCCTAGAGAAAGCACACACAGTGCTAGTAGCCCTCAAGAGCTTTAATTAAACTATCATAATAGCACATATCTATAACTCCAGCTACCAGGAAGCTGAGGCAGAAGAACAGAGCACAAGGCCACTGGACAATTTAACTGCACATTGTCTCAAGGTGAAATTTAAAAGGAGTCTCAGTGGCAGTGCATTTGCCTAGCATGTGCTAATTCTGCACTCTTGATTCTGAGAATCAGTGTGACAAGAAAAGGAGAGAGGGAGCAAAGGGAGAAAGGGAAAGAGGGAGCAACCAGTAGGGGTCATAAAAGGAAGAAGGCAGAACCTTAGAGCAGACCTGGAAACCACAGGGATGGCAGCCATTCATGCTCCATTCCTATGCTATTCTACGAGACCAAACCCTTGTTTTGCCTTACTCACAATAGTCTGATAGCCTCCAGACTGGCTTAGGTGACCACCTTCTCCCCTTAAAGCCATGCCATATAGGATGTGGCTTATCTTTCTAGAAACCTGTCACAACTGCTTTCTACCTCTCATAATCCACAGTACCCACCACTACCCTGGCCCTCCTCACCTAGTTTTCTATGGCAAATGCCAGCCAGCTAGCATACGCATATTCCTGCCTCAATAGATGATCTCACATCCAGCAAGGGTCTTGTTTAGTGAGTCCCAATAGACAAACAGGGGGAGGGCAAATAGACATGTCACCTACATGCATTTGGAAATATTTATAAAAATCTCAGTTTCAGCCAGGCATGATGGCACACGCCTTTAATGCCAGAACTCAAGGAGGCAGAGACAAGCATATCTCTGTGAGGTTGAGGCCAGTCTGGTCTACAAAATGAGTCTAGGACAGCCAAGGCTACACAGAGAAAACAAAACAAAACAAAACAAAACAAAAAAAAAAACCTAAACAAAAAACAAAACAAAATTTAAAAAAAAAAACACCTCAGTTTCAAAATAAAAAAATCTCTCACACACATCTTATGGAAATTTAACTACTTAACCACTAGTTATTTGATGTGACCAGGGAACTCCCATTCATTTATTTTTAAGTGTCACAATGCTATTCTGAAGATATAAGTCATTATTTTTTCTGTTGTTTTTGTTTTCTGGGTTTGTTGTTTCTCTGTGTAGCCTTGGCTGTCCTAGAACTCGCTCTGTAGACCAGACTGGCCTTGAACACAGAGATCCACCTGCCTCTTTCTCCCAAATGCCCAGACTCTACCCCTTGCTCACATGGATTCAACAGTATTAGACTCTTGGCATGCATGGACACCCTCGAGCATATGTCTGCATTTGCTCTGCCGGTACCTTCTGCCTAGAATATTCTTCCCAGATCTTCATGCAGCTCCCTCTCACCATGTTTTCTCTCAGATCCTGTCTGCGGCCCTCAATGGGTGTCCTATTGGCCCTTTTCCTTCCTCTACTTGTCTACAACAGAGAGGATATTTCCTGCCTAGATTCCTCCCCTCCCAACAAAAGCTCTTCTCACTCAAGGCCACACACCCACACACATATGCACGGACGCACACCTGCACACACCTCATCCCCACCTGCTTATTCTCTACAGATCCACAGGCAGACACTGCAGGAAGATCTGCTCAACATAAGACACACGGCCTATGAACCCAAGGCTGCTGTAGGTCAATGAAGAGAGATACCTGCCTTACCTTTGCTTGCAACATTTCCCTGGAAAATGCCCAGTGAACACTGACAGCAAGCTCACCCACGGTTCCCATACCAGCGTGAAAGGAGACCCCTTAGCCAAGACCACAAAGAACTTGCACAAGATCAGACCCAAGACAGGAAAAGGGAAGCTGGAACTGTAGCTACATTATCTGGATAGGCAACAAGAGGGTTGGAGACTTGGAGCAGGAGGCTCCAAGTGGGGCAGAGGTCTGAAGGAGCAGCAATGAAGGACAGCAATGATAATGAAGAACAGACTGGAAATGCCTCCCAAAGACACACAACCACAGCTGGGCTGGCCGCACTGGGCCCTGGGCTGAGCAACTTCCACCTATGGCCATGAACAGGCCACAGCCACAGCCAGGTATGGAACAAGCCCAACTATGGCACCAGCAGCTCATAACAGCCTAACTGCCATTGTGGGATCCACCTAAACCTAAACTACTTGGACCTTTATTCAACATCTGACCACAAGAAAAAAGGAAGGAAAGCCTGATTATGAAAGAGAAGTTGGTGAGAGTAGGAGCATGGGGGCTCTGTGGGCCAGTTCTAGAGCTGGCTACAAAAGGGACTCTCACCTTCATTGTTCTTTGCAAAGTTCAGCTTGATCAGGGACTTCCCATCAAGTTTCTGGAAGACATATAATTAACAATAATGAGTAAAGGGTAAAGTAACACAGAGGCTAGAGTCAGGAGTAACAGGGACAGAACAGAGAGATCTCTGCCCGACTCACCCTCTAGAGCTTACACTAAGGCAAAAGTCTTTCTGGGAAGTCTCCAAGACCAGCCAGGACTCCTGAGGAATGGCTAGCCTCAGCAGTTACATTGATGTACCTGTAGATGCCAGCTGTGAGCAGATCCCCAGATTTGTAAACATACCACTGGCTAAATGTTGAGGAGCCACATACCGAAACCAGGACCTTATATATCCCAAGTGTGTGCTCTACTACTGAGCTCCATATTCAGTTCTTGTCTGAACATTTCTACGGGAAGTACACATGACTTCTGAAATTGAAAATGAGTGTAGGGCTATTGAGATAGCTTACCACTTCAGACAAGCCTGAAAACCTGAACTCAACCCCAAAACCCATAGTGGAGGGAGAGAACCAACTCCTAAGAGTTGTCCTCTGGCCACATTTGCACCATGGCATTCAAATAGCCACATCATATTCTTAACAACAAAATGAGTAGTTCTAAAACTAGTAGGAGGGCCAGAGAAATGGCTCAGCTGGCAAAGGTGCTAGTCATTGATCCTCATGATGTGTTCCATGTCCAGCAAGACCTATACAGAGGAAGGAGAGAACTCCCACAAGTTGTACCCTGACATATGTGCTATACACACACAAATACACAAAATAAATAAATGTAACAAATAAAGCTAATGAGAGTACCTACGCATTCTGCTTATCCTAAGGTACAAATATTTTTTCAAAGGAAACAAAACATTGAAAGTGGATGATGTAGCTCAGTGCTTAACATGAGTAAGGACCTAGGTATAGCAGGAAAGAGAAAAACAACATGCCCACAGACTAGGAGCATTATGATAGAACACACCCTATGGGATTCCATAAAAAAAGAAATGGCCCCAGATTCTGGCCATGACCAAAGTAAGAGCTATATGTAGTTTGGCAGCTGCCGAAAATAGCCCAAATGACAAGATTCGATACCCAAAGAGCAGCTGTGATGCAGAGTGTAAACATAAAAAGCACCTAGGTGTAACTGAATTATAGTGTCCACCAGAAAAGAGACAGAGCCCATGAGGATAGCTAAGACATCAGAGGTGGCAACAGAGAATAAGACAGCAAAGGGCAGGGTTGCAGCAGGAGAGCCCCAGGTTGACATCCTTAGTCAGTCACAGCCTCAGAGATCAGGAAGGCAGAGACCAACCAACTACAAAGTACAGGCAGGCAGCAGGGACCTCATAACGAGAAAGCCCTAAAAGATGTCCTCCCAGGCTGGGGCCTCAGAAAAAGCTGCTGAAGCTCCATGGCTGTCAGCAGAAAATATTGGTCACACTCTCAAGTGAGGAACTCCAAGAAGGAAAGCAAACTGCTTCTACCCCAGGTAGCTCAAGAGAGCTCACAGGCTCTGGAAGCAGTCTAAGACCTCTCTGGATAGCACAGCTCCCTTTCTTCAACAAGTGGAAGAAGCAGGCAGCAACACATACATCCATGCTGGAAAGAATCTGGAACCCCACACCAGGCCCAGACACTCACCAGGGACAGTAAGACTGTGGCCAGCTTCCTGCCACCTAGTAGGTGGAGTCTTAAAGGCTTTTATTTTGTTTTGTTCGGGATTTTGTGTGTGTGGAATTTTGGGGGAGGGATGTGCCAGAAAATGGAAGCCAAGACTTTCTGCAAGCTAGGCAAGTGCTCTATTACTGAGCTGTACCCCAAGCCCAGGGTTCTTACCAAGAGAGCTCCTATCCCAGGCTGAGAAGTGGAGGAAGCAAAATGATCTGCTCTGACAGGAACGGCAGAGTCACCAGACTAAACACATTACATTAAGAGTTCCCTAGATCTGTGTTGAAAAATGTTCCCCCAAGTTTTATAACCCCCAGAAACCTGTAGATGGGACCTTACTTCAAAACAGGCTCTTCCAGGAGGTAACAAGTTTGGTCAGTCACCAGCAGTGGAATGGGCCTGGCCTCAGATCCTGAACCTGGACTGCTTACCAGTTTCCACCAGCCCTTACTGTTGATCAGGACCATGGCACCTGCTCAGGAGGCTCTTGCTGCACTGAACCTGTCCCCAAGACATCACTGTGCCTCAAAGACAGGACTCTGAAACATCTTGCTTGTCTAGTCTCCACAGCTCTTTCTCTCTGCCTCCCACCTGGCCCAAGTTCACACACCGCACCTCGCATAACTCCTGACTGCTCTCCCTGGGGCCACTGGGCTCGTTAGAGCACCTTCCTGACAACACCAGAGCTATCCTCAACACAGGTCAGATCATGACTCTGTCTGGGCTTCCAACCTATCCAGACTAACTCCAGGTTCCCCAATACGACATCTAAATACCATCATCTCTCTTATCCTCAGGACTAGCATAGGAGTAGCTCCTACGAGACATCCTCAGCCCATCTATCCTCCCTCTTTCCTCACCATCCCTCTCTGTGTCATTTTAGTGACACACCTAACCTAACTGCCCCTTGACACTGGGCCCTGGACAAGCCACATTGATGCCTTCTTTTTGTTTTGTTTTATTTGGGTTTTTCTGAAACAGGGTTTCTCTGTGTAGTCCTGGCTGTCTTGGACTCGCTTTGTAGACCAGGATGGCCTCCAATTCACAGAGATCCACCTGCCTCTGCCTCCCAAAGTGCTGGGATCACAGGTGTGCACCATGGTGCCCAACTAGGTTGATGCCTTCTTAACAGGTACAGCTGAATTGAAGGAAAATAAGGCCCACACAAGGAAAGGAGTCGCAAAGGGACCAAAAGACCAGAGGCTGATTAAAATGTGTGGAAAGTGGCTAGAGAATGAGCTACAGTCTAAATCTGCAAATATTCTTCCAAAGTCCCAGTATTGGACCTGTATACAGGTCATACAGGAAGAGGCTTAGTTGATATAAATACAGCTTTCTTTTTTCTTTTTGCCCATTTAAAACAAACAAACAAACAAAAAACCAAATTGAGCTAGGTGTGGTGGTGCGCATCTTTAATCCAGCACTCTGGAGGCAGAGGCAGGTGGATCTCCTGAGTTCAAGGCCGGCCTGTTCTATAAAGTAAGTTCCAGGACAGCCACGGCTACACAGAGAAACTCTGTCTCAAAAACCAAACCAAACCAAAAAAAGAAAATAAACCAACCCTGATGAGTCCCAGAATTGTCAAGGACTTAGGCAAGAAGCATTTTTTTTCCCCCGCACACTGTTCTTAAGAACTTAAAATACTACAACAATTTTCAAGGGCAGCTGGCCAGTAATTGTGTAAACTGACAATGCACCTACTTTTGACTCAGTAGTCCTAGAATAATACTCCTGTGTGTTCAAGAAATGTGCATGGGCCCACATTATTGCTGCGACTGGCAAATGACAGAAGATTCAGTACACCTCAGTCACAGATAGACACAAGACTAAAGACAGCTCAGCAGGTAAAGTCACTTGTCACCAAGCCTGCCAACCTGGTTAGATCCCTAGAACCCACATGGTGGGAGGAGAGAACTGAATCTCACAAACTGTCCTCTAACCCTGTGCCATGGCATATACACCAGCACAGCTATACATGCAGGCTTACACACACACACACACACACACACACACACACACACACACACACAAAATAAACATGTAAAAATAAACCATCCTTTTTAAAAGACACAGTCTCAGAGAAAAGGCTGTGCTTTCTGCACTAACACCTTTGAAACTCCCCGGCACCTTATAGAGCACACACAGCAAGATACAGATGAGTCACATACTGTGATCCAGCCAGACACGGAGGCTGGGTGGGACTGCTGTGAGTGAGGAGACAACCTGGCCTACAGTAAGATCTGTCTTGAGCAAACAAAGACATAGATAGCGGCGTACAGTGACAGATTAGTACTAAGACTGCTCAGGACACCAAAATCCACAAACATTCCAGTCTCATAAAATGCTGTAATATTTGAAAAAAATCCATCAATGTTAAGCCATCTCTAGATTGCTTGCTACCTAAATGCTACATAAATAATTACTTTCTGATACTGTTTAGGGAAAATGACATGGAAAAGTGTATAAATATTCAGTTCAGACACAACTTTTCAACAGATACTTTTTTGAGCATGGTTGATTGAATCCAAGAACATAGAACCTGCAAATAGAGGGCCAACTGTACATGCACATGTGTACACAGAGGCAAGATTTCTGGAAGGTGGAGGGCTGTCACTCCCAGGCCCTGTGAGCAGCTCTCCAGGAGTGAGTACATGAGAAAAGCAAAGCCAGGAGCACAGCTCTCCCTGTAACATGGAATTCTGCATGACCACCTACCTCTCCATTGCTGGGATTGGTCCCATACTTCTTAAGCCATGGAAGAATGTTCCTGATGGGAAGAGAGAACAAAAAGTGTCACAGGGGCTGGAGAGATGGCTCAGCAGTTAAGAACACTTGGTGCTTCTGCAGAGGACCCAAGTTCCCAGCACCCACATAATATGGCAATTAACAACCATCTGTAACTCTAGTTCCAGAGAATCCAATATTCTCTCCCAGCTTCCACAGGCACTGCACAAATGCGCTACACAGACACACATGCAGGCAAAAACATCCACACACATAAAATAAAAATAAATCTGGCATATGTCTGTAATCCTGGAACTCAGGGAGGCAGAGGCAGGCGGATCTCTTTGAGTTCGAGCCTGGTGTACAAAGTGAAACCAGGACAGCCAAGGCTACATAGAGAAACCCTGTCTCAAAAAACCAAAATAAACAAATAAGTCTTTTTAAAAATTCACTAGAGCATGTAGCTGTCTGTGACAACACCTGTGGCCCTAGGGCCACAACCCACTACAGAAGGAAAGAACACCTTCTTCAGAGTGGGCATGCATTTGTAGATTCGTGTGTTTTCAAGTATATTCAGTAACCAGGGTTGTCTGGTATTGGAGACTGAATAAATGCCTTGGGCACACTAAGAATGTGCTTTTCCACTAAGCTACACTCGGCATTTGCAGGAGTTTTACTGCAGTTACATACCAACAAGAACTTTAACTGTGTAAAAGGGCAAACAACAACAACAAAAAATACTGGATCAACTAGCTGGGCCTGATGGCACACGCCTGGGATCCCATCACTCAGAGAAGCAGAGGCAGGCAGATTGCTATGAGTTCAAGGCTAGTCAAGGCTATACAGAGAAATCCGGTCTCCAAGAACAACAACAATAAAAACTGGGTCAGCATCAAAAATTATACTTGCAGTCATGCATGGTGGTGAGCCAATGCACAGTGTAAGCCTAGTTGTTTATGAGATGAAGGCAGGAAGTCACTTGAGCCCAGGTATTCAACACTAGCCAGGGCAACAAAGAGAGACCTCCCTTAACTTTTCCACCCCACCAAAAAAAAAAAAAAAAAAAAAAAAAATCTGTGTACAGAGCCAAGAGAGCATAAACATTCAGTGATGATCCTGGATAGTGAGAATATTATGATAAAATGTTCTACTGAAGTATTTTCCATTTTTTAATAAGTTTTAGAAAAAACTTTAGAATGTAAAACAAGCTTGAAACATAAAGCAAAGATAACATAATCTAGAACATAAAATAGGGTGTAATGCATCCTGGGGACAATGCACCTTTCATTACTGCTCTGCTTTTATCAAGCAGAGAGTATCCAGGGCATCACTATTCCACATCAGGTACAGACAGGTAAGGAGCTGGGCACCCATCTCCATTCCAAGCATGGCAACAGCATCTGCCAGTTAATACTGCCTCTAGAGCTCACTGCGCACTTCTGCCTTGTCCCTGAAAACCTGTTGTTCCTCCCAATTCCCAAAGACTCTCACCCAGACCTCAAGAGATTTCTAGGAACAAGATTTTGATGAATTTGTCCCTGCTCAGAGCCACAAACTCAACATTCCTTTCTCTAAGTGGTATCAATAATCCTGCCATATTTGTTCAGTCAAATTAAATAGAGTGCTGGGGAGACAACTCAGTGAATAAAAGTGCTTTCTATGCAAGCATAAAAACCTGAAATTTGTATCCCACAACCCATGTAAAAGCCAGACAAGACAGCATACAATCTGTGACTTTAGTGGGAGCTGGAAGCACTGAGAAAGGCAGACATGGGGCTTGCTGGTCAGCTAGTCTACCTAAAACAGCAAGTTCCTAGTTCGCCAACAGGGGTTTGTCTCGGAGCAACAGAGAAAGACCCCTGAGGTCAACCTCTGCCTCCACAGATACATGTAATTGAACACAATTGCACATACACAAATACCACACACTCAGGCATGCACTCGTGCACACAGACATACATACATACACAAAAAAATTAGAGGCGCATAGGAGAAGATGAGGAAGGGAGGGTGGGATTGGAAGGGGACAAGGGAGAGGGCTATAGCTGAGATACAAAGTGAATAAAGTGTGATAGATAGATAGATAGATAGATAGATAGATAGATAGATAGATAGAT
>NW_026591497.1:455124-508567 GCF_907164565.1 Psammomys obesus | reverse complement strand
GATAGATAGATAGATAGATAGATAGATAGATAGATAGATAGATAGATAGGGATAACTAGTTTGTATAGTACTTTTGAATACTTCTTGTTAGTTCATGCAGTAGAGGAAGGTTAAATAGAGGTAAACTTCAAGGAAACTGCTTTTATTCAAGTGTGCACCTTTATTTCACAGATCTGAATTATGTTACACTTACAAAATATATTTTTGTTGTACTATACATGCATATTATATATGCACATACATAAGGCTAGAGGTACATTTAATATTAGTCACTATGTGTTGTCTGTAAAAATACTCTACCTTGCAATAAAATGTCTAAATTAAATAGAAAAAAAAATTAAAAATTCAAGAAGAAACTCACAGCAAGTCAAAAACGATACCTTCCGGGGTGCAGACTGGGTAGACAAAAGGCTGCAGAGAGAGACTGAAAAAGAAAGAAATTCCTGGTCAGCTTATTGACCAGGCTCAATAGGCGTATTGAGCATTCTATGGTTCCCACAACCTTCCCAACAGTTCCAGTACCTTCTGGCCCTGATACCAAACCACTAAAAACAGGGCACTGTCTCTTCTAAGCACTAATCCTCTCAGCCATAAAATAGGTTAACAATAGGGTCTAGCCAACCTCAGAAGGTATGAATGAAGCTAAAAAGTAAAACTGGTAAACACAGACACAATAAGCAGGAAATACTCATACACTGTCCTCATGGCTGAGCCACTTTCTCCCAGTTCAGTGTTATCTTGAGAAGCACAGAAAAATCCCTGCATGTATCTCAAAGGGTCAAGCTCACACAAATGGCACAGGTCGAACATTCCTAAACTGAAAATTCAAAACGCTCCAAATTTTAACTTTCTTAGTATCACATCAGGCTTCAAAGAGTTTTGAATTTGGGAATATTTTAAATTTTGAATTTTTCAGATCAAGCATGATCAACTGTCTATGCAAAAATCTATGCAAATATACTCCAGACCCAGGTATGACAGCCTAATACTTGGGAGGTAACAGTAAGAGAATTAAGAGTTCAAGGCCAGCCCAAGCTACAGAGTTAAAAGACCCTACCTTAAAACACACACACATAATTTGGGAGAAATGATACTTAACCAAAAGAAAACAGAAGGCTTTAAAGATTTTACCTGCAGTGATCAAAAGGTAAGCGGCGAAAAGCTGTCTGTGTTGTTTCTGTTTAAAATGAAATAAAACACAGAAAACTTATTTGGAAATATTTCATCTATGTATGCCTACCATTAAAACTACATTAGTTTGCCAGGTGTGGTGGCACACACCTTTGATCCCAGCGCTTGGGAGGCCAAGGCAGGTGGGTCTCTGGTCTACAAATCAAGTTCCAAACAGCTAGGACTGTTACACCCAGAAACCCTGTTTCAAAAACCAAAAACAAAACAACAACAACAAAAATCTACATTACTATGGATTAAATCTTTTGCTGCTGCTGTTTCGAGAGAGAAGAATGTTATGTGTCGCTGGAGATCGAACTCAGGGCCTTGTATACACTACATGCTAGGTGTATGATTGAGCTATACCTTCTGGCCTATATTAACAATCTTTTGGTAGCTGCTGACAGTGGTGGCACACACCTTTAATCACAGCACTCTGGAGGCAGAGGCCAGATCTCTGAGTTTGAGGCCAGCCTGGTCTACAGAGAGTTCCAGGACAGCCAGGGCTACACAAAGAAGGGGAAAAACCTTTTTGGTGGGGGCCTAGAAAGGTGGTTTGGCATCCCACTCTTGCAGAAGACCTGAATTTAGTTTTGAACACCCACATAGGTGGCTCACAACTGCCTGAAACTCACCAGAGAACCTCTAAGGGCAGGTGTCAGCACACACATAGATACACACACATACAAACACACACACACACACACACACACACACACACACACAGTCTCTCTCTCATTCACTCACTCTCTCACCTAAAAATAATAAAAATAGGTGCTAGAGAAGTGGCTCAGTGGCTAAGAGTGTACTTCACTGTAGGTAGAAACAGAAAAAACTGACCGACAAACCAGCCCATCAGTGAGCTTGAGGTTTATGACAGACCCTGTCTCCACAAGAGGCAGGCTGGGCAGTGAAGCACACCTTTAATCCCAGCAGCTGGATGCAGAGGCAGGTGAATGTCTGTGAGTTCAAGGCCAGTTTGATTTACATAGTGAGTTTCAGGACAGCCAAGGCCACATAGGGATCCTGTTTTGAAAACAAACAAACAAACAAACAATGGGCTGGAGAAATAGCTCAGAGGTTAAAAACACTTGATGTTCTTATGGACAACCAGGGCCGGGTTCACAGCACCCACTCTCTTCTGGCCTCCAGGGCACCCACATGTATGTGTCATATACTCATACAAATTCACACATACATATAAACAAGCCTTATAAAATATAATGCAAAATGATATGAAAAACATTACTTTTTTTGAAGATGGATAATCAACAGAGGAAGACACCCAATGTCAACCTCCAGCTTCCAAACACCCGTGCACCCCCCCACACACACTCATACATACACACATGGAGAACCTTTCTGTTTGCTTTTTTGAGACAGGGTTTCTTTGTGTGCTCTGGCTGTCCTAGGATTAAAGACATGAACCTCTAACCCTGGCTTCACACAGACTCTTTTGATATTATCATAACACGAATCAAAGAGCTAGAGATGGCGCAGTGCTTAAGAGCACTGGCTGCTCTTTCAGAGAATCCATGTTTAATTCCCAGCATCCACGTGGTGGCTCACAGTATCACTCCAGTTCCAGGGGCTCCAGTGCCTCTCCTGGCCTCCCAGGGCAGACACAGCCGGGTGCGTATATATGCAGACTAACACTCATACATCAAGTAAGGGAATCTTTAAAGCAAGAATAAAAGTACCATGCCTGTAATCCTAGTATTCAAGAAGTTGACAGAAGAGAATCTCAAGTTCAAGGTTTGTCTGGAGTACACAGTATAGGCTAGCCTGAGCTACAAAGCAAAGCAAAACAAAAACCCTCAGAGGGCCAGCAAGATGAGTCAGTGGATAAAGGCTCTTGCCATGTAAACCTGACCACCTGAGTTCAATTCCTGGGACCTACAAAAAGATGGGAGAGCCAAGTCTATGATGTTGGCCTCCTCTGACATCCACATAGGGATCATGGCATACCCACACCTGCGCTCATATATACAATAATAAAGTTTTACATTTTTCAAAAAAGCCTTTCTTAAGAGTGACTGTAGCTGTAGCTCAGTGGTGGAACGTTTGCTTAGCATATGCAAGGCCCTGGATTTGATCTCCAGCATTTCAAAATTCCTAAAACACAAGAAAAAAACCACATATTCCTGACCTGGAGAAAAGTGTTTGCCTAGCATGCAGGCACCAGGACACGGGTTCAAAAACAGGTGTCTTCAAATGGGCTGAGCAAAGTATAGATTTCCCCCCTCCGGTTTTTTGAAACATGGTTTCTCAGGGCAGGCCCGACTGACCTGGAACTCACTCTGTAGACTAGGCTGGGCTTGAACTCAGAGACCCACCTGCCTCTGCCTCCTGAGCGCTGAATCAAAGATGTATGCCACCACTGCCTGGCTCATAGAATTTTTTTTTTCTTTTTGTTTTTTCAAGACAGGGTTTCCCCATGTAGCCTTGGCTGTACTGAAAGTCGTTCTGTAGACCAGGCTGGCCTCAAACTCAGAGACCCACCTGCCTCTGCCTCCCGAATGCTGAATCAAAGGCATGTGCCACCAACACCCAGCCCCAAAGAATTATTTAATTTTTACTTATTTTTTAATTTACTTTACATCCTTGTTGTAGCCCCATCCCTCCTCCCCTCCCAGTCCCATCTTCCCTCCCCACCCCAAACAGAATTATTTTTAAAGCACACATTCTTTACTAACATTACAGCTGTGACTATGGCTGGGCACAGTGGCACATGCCTATAATTCCAGCACTGGGAAGGCAAAAGCAGAAAGATCTTGAGTTCAAGACCAGCCTGATAAGGGGCATAGGAGAAGAAGAGGGAGGGAGGATGAGATTGGGAGGGGATGAGGGAGAGGGCTACAGCTGAGATACAAAGTGAATAAACTGTAATTAATAAAAAAGTAAATAAATTTTTTAAAAATTACAACAAACATCAAAAAAAGACCAGCCTGAGCTATATAAAAAGACTACCTTTAAAAAGAAAAAATTATATATATATATTTATGAGGCTGGAGAGACAACTTATCAGTTAAGAGCATTGGCTGCTCCTCCAGAGGACCCAGGTTCAATTCCCAGGACCCACATTGCCGCTCCTAACTGTCTGTAACTCCAATTCCAGGGGATCTGGCACCCTCACACAGACATACATGCAGGCATTCCTACAGACAGCATTCCTCAGACCACCAGCACCCCCTTACCTGGCTTCCTGCCACCATAGAAGTGAGTGTACTCAGCACAAGTGATGTACCTGAGGAAAACAGAGGATATTTCTAGTTCACATCACAGAGAAGACAGGCTACAGAAGTAACTTATGCCAGAACTGTCACTCACTTGCCAAGGGCACGTCAAACATCTTCAGTGTCAGGCACATAAATAAGCACAGAAAACAAAGATACATAAACATCAGTAGTGCCTTTCCCTGAAGGAAGTGAACTGGATTTCTAGATCTGCAAGGGAGAAAGAGTCGGGCATACTGAGGTCTGGGGGAGCCCTTTGCAGGAATAACAGTTTTTGAGGTTGGAGGCAGGACAAGCTGGATGTGTTCCAGAAAGGAGATACTGGAGGAGAGCGTCATGAGGTATGTGGCAGCAGACAGACAGGGCGGTGGCTGAGCCACAAACGAGTCTTAAAGATCATGGAAAGCACTCTATATTTGCCTTACGTGTGATGACGCTGCTGGGACCCAAACATGATCTAACATAGCTCCAGTCGCTGTGTGCAGGTTTCTACTGTGTTACTGTCCACTGTGGGGATTGTCTTCCGATTACATATAGTAAATCAGGGACTTAATATGTAACCACTAGGACAGGACAGGCACACTGCAGGCTTACGTGTTAAAATGACCAAGAGTTCCCTTTTAGGCATACTAATTTTGAGAAAGCTGTAAGTTTTCCAAGCAAAGAACTAAGTGAAACAGCTGACAGTGCACGCGAGAGAGATCAACTCAGACGACTAGAACAGATCAGCCAGGGAACAGAAATTAAGGCGATAGCCATGAGGTTTGGGACCAGGGGAGGGGAAGCCCAGCAAAAAAGAATGAAAAAAGAGAGATGACTGACGCAGATTAAAAAGCAAAACGCATGAAAGATCCCACTAAGGGCCGGCTTAGGAAAGGGAAGAAGCCCAAAGACTGAAAGCTGAACACTAGATTTGGCAATACAGAAATCAAAGGTACCCTTCCTTGCAAGCGGTCTGGGGCTGAGGCGGGGAGAACGACTACACTAGTTACAGAAAACAGACAAGTACGGTAGCAAATGGAGAGGAACGTGGAGGACGGCCCGCTAGTCTTGAGCAGAAGGCCAGTGTGTAAGCGGCCTGGCTATGCAGGACAACCAACTTTCGGGCAAAGCTCGCGGGCAGAAACGGAGGGCGGTAGGGGCAAACCCCAGAAGAGAGTCCGGCCAGCAGAACGCCCTGACCCGCGGAGGCCGCGCTGAGGGACAACGCGGCGCCTGCGAGAGCTGAGACCTTCAGGACGGCGACAGCTGAGACGAGAGGTGCGACCCAACTTACATCTTGTCTTTCTGGTGCTGTCGCTTCCCCATGGTGAAGGTAAACCCGAAACCGCCGCAGCCGACTCTCAGACTCTGGCGCCTCCGCTCTCTCAACTACTTCCGGAGCTCGACTCACCGGGTGCCGGAAGTTGGAAGTAGGCGTTCTGGGAACTGTAGTTTCCAGGTGCCCAGGGTACGTGCTGGCCGGGCCACTTGGCGGGACTGAGGCTTTTAGTAGAATCCATTTTTCCTGTTTCCCACCGGCCGCCGTCCCGACTTCTCTAAGACTTCTAGCCACTGTCCGGCTACTTTGTCCACTCCATGCTGTGCTAGCCAGACTCGCTCAGACTTGCCCTCCCTTATATCTGAAGGCCTTCAGTCTTTTGACCCTTCTTCATAACCGTGTCCATTCCACTGTACCCAACTCCTCTCTCTCACTCGGTCCCCATGCCCTCCAGACCCATCAGGTGGCAGGTAATCAAGCACTCCCTGGTCTCGTATACCCTTTCTGCTTCCTTCCCTGGGGCCAGATCCTTGGTCTGGGTCTCCTGTCTACACTCAAGGCCCTGGCGAGTTTGTCCGGAGTTTCCTTTTTAAAGTGGAGTGTATGCTCAGATGACAAGTTTGAGGAGTTGGTTCTCCTTGCCAGGCTTACGCAGCTTTTACACAGCTTATGCAGCTACGCCAACTCTCCAGCCTAACCTTGCTGTTTATATTTCTTATGTGCATTGATGTTTTGCCTGCATAGGTGTTTTGTCTGAGGGTGTTGGATCCCATGAAACTGGAATTACGGATGGTTGTGAGCTGCCATGTGGGTGCCAGGAATTGACTGAACGTCCTTTGGAAGAGCAGCCAGTGTTCTTACTCACTGAGCCACCTCTCCAGCCCACTAAGCTTGTGGGTTTGTTGTGCGTTCTTTCTCTTTGGTTTTTTTAAGACCAGGCTGGCCTCGAACTTAGAGATCACCTGCCTCTCCGTCACTACTGCCCAACTTAAGCTTGTGGTTTTAAACACCACTTACACTCTCCCAAAGTCAAATCACTGGCAGTTGACTAACTACATGTAAAGTCCTTTTATTAGATTTTTTTAAATTATATATACAGTGTTCTGCCTGCCTGCACTCCAGAAGAGGGCACTGGATCTCATTATAGATGGTTATGAGCCACCGTGTGGTTACTGGGAATTGAACTCAGGACCTCTGGAAGAGCAGACACTGTTCTTAACCTCTAAACCACCTCTCCAGCAGTCAAGTTCTTGTCTACACATCTGATCAAAGAATTTTCAATCTCCCTGTCCTCTGTTCCAAATCTCCACTTTGATGTTCAACCAAATTATTTTAAAATGTCCTGCCAAATTCCTACAGTGTCATAAAACATTGGAAACCCGATAGCCTTGTGGTTAAAAAAAAAAAAAAATTCTCAGAGCTAGGCATGGAGGCGCACACCTTTGATCCCATCGCTCAGAGAGGCCAGCCTAGTCTACAAAGTGAGTCCAGGACAGCTAAGGCTACGGAGAAACATCTCCTGAAAAAAGAAGAAATCTTGGGGCTTGAGAAATGGTTAAAGAAGTGGTTAAAGAGCACTGACTGCTCTTGCAGAGCTTCCAGAGGCCCAGGGTTCAATTCCCAGCATCCACATGGTAGTTTGCAGCTGTGTGTAATCCAAGCTCTGGGTGATACCCTCATATATGCAGGCAAAACAAAAAGGCACATTAAAAAAAAAATCATTTTTTTTTTTAAATTCTCCTATGTTTGAGACTATTCTCTCAAACCCCACTTTAGGGAGATAGCTCCATCGACCATAAAATAAAGCTTGCTTAATTCAACTGAAAATTTTGGGTCAATGGTCTCTACTCTTGTTCAGTGGGCAAGCAGAGCTCTATGAGTTTGAGGACAGCCTGATCTATACAGCTAGTAGAGAGGCCCTGTCTCAAAAACAAAACAAACAAACAAAATACCAGCACTTGGGAGGCAAAGGCTGGTTAATCTCTGTGAGTTCTAGCACATCCTGGTGTACATAGCAAATAACAGGCAAACCAGAAATATACAGTCAGACCTTGTCTCCAACAAATTAGTAAAAAGAGAAGAAAAAGTAATCTTTCCTGGACACCCCACTCCTCTCTCTCTCTCTCTCTCATAGTTTATCAGAGTAATTTTGCCTATGTTCTGATTTTTATTATCTATGGTCCCAAGCAAGGTATGGTCATCCTTCATGACTCAGTATTTCTGCTAATGTCCTGTAATGACTGACATCTTACATGGAGAACAGCTTCTAAGGCCAGCATGTGAGGTCACAATGAGAATCACATTTCTGAAACTCACTCATTTCTTCTCCAAATAAAAACACCCACCAAACAAGGCTTGTTTAAAGAACACATGTAGAGCTGGGCACAGTGGCTCATGCTGTAATCCCAGCACTCAGGGAAGCAGAGGCAGGTGGATCTCTGTGAGTTCAAGGCCAGCGTGGGCCACAAAGCAAGTCCAGGACAGCCAAGGCTACGTGGAGAAATCCTGTCTCAAAAAAACAAAACAAACAACTACAATAGAGAACACATGTAGTGAAAATATAGTATACTTACAAGTCAGGGAAAGGAAAACCACAATATTTCCCACCCTCTTCTCTCAAACATGATGGAATTGCTTGGAGTGCAAGTAAGGGACTGACCTTGGTACTGACTTAAATACAAAGGGCAGTGGGATTTGAGGCAGGGTTTCTCTGTGTCGTCCTGGCTGTCCTAGAACTCCCTCTCTTAGACCACGCTAGCTTCAAACCCGACTGCCTCTTGCCTCCCAAGTGCTGGAAATAAAGGTGCATGCCACCATCACTGGCTGAACGCATACTATACATATTATATGCAACCTTTAGCTGGGAGCTCAAGTTGCTGTACTCTACTTGTTTCAAATGGAAGCTCAGAGAGGACATGAAAGTCCCGGACAGCTCAACACCAGGATGCACCTCTCTGAGAATTTTATTCATTCCTGGGGCATGGTCTGTGTGGAAGAGGTTACTGGCTCTTCTTGACAGGGGTGGACTCTGCACTGCCAGGGTCATTCTTTGAATCATCTTTAGGTCTAGGCACGGGCTGGAACTTGAGTAGAACAGGCGGAGTGAAGATGGAAGTTTTCACAACAGGAGATGGAGTCTCATCGGTGTTGGATGGTCCACTACAGGCCGTCGTCCTGCGGGAGAGATGGCCAACATATGCCCACGACGTAGGACACTAGCCCACAGGGCTGCCAGACATACGTGTAATAGTCACAGGCTACAGGGGGTCGCCCAGGATGGCTGCGCTTCTAGAAAGCCCCCCCTTGGGGTCTGCTCGGTGTTGTGCACGCCAGCACTGTTTACAAGTGTAGACAACCTGACACAGGCCTCTGAATGACAGAGGGCAGTAAAAACCACCAGTGGACTGCCCTACGGCAGCTTAAAGGCGGAGAAATGTCCCAATGCCTTTCAGTTTTTTTTTTTTTCTTTTCTTTTTGTTTTTGGGACTGGGTAGTCCAGATCTAAATTTGCAGCAATCTTCCTGCCTCAGCCTCCCAGTTAGAGGAAGGCGCCTGTACTCAGCCACCTGCCTGCCCATCCTCTCAAGCCCTTTCCATTGGATCCATAGCTATTTCCTAACTCTTCCTGTTGGGCATCATCTTGTGAATACATGTTTGTAGCATGTGTTCCCAGCTTCCCATGATCCACATCGTCCTAACACTTTCATTCTGGGTATCATTTTTGTGACCACGTATTTGTAGCAATTTCCTTTAAGATTGAAACATTTTTCTCCTGAAGAGAAGCTCATCAAACTCAAGAAAATTCCAAAAACTAACAAAAATAAAAAAGATTTGCTGAGGGATAAGCAATAAATTGCTGAGGGAAAGAACTCTGAGAGTTGTGCAAGGAACTCCATGAGTCCTCACCACGCCATACTGGGGTGAGGTCTGCAGTGATGCCAATGACTAAGTTCCCTCACTCCTGTAAGTAACCACAACAAACACTACTTCACCAAGCTAAATGTGCGTGGAATCATTTCCTTGATCTGTCAGCAGCATATTATCTAAGAGGAACAGATTTTGCTTAAATCCCCCCAAGAAAAGCCATACAAACTATGTATAATTTGACTAGCCATATAATATTCCATAACTACATGAATGCTTATTTTTCTTTCTAGACCTTTTTTTTTTTTTTTTTTTTTTTTTTTTTTATGAGAGAGGGTCTCATTATAATACCCCTCATAGCTTTGCTTGGCCTGGATTTCTAGAACTTTCTTTCTTGAGCAGGCTGACCACAAACTTTTAGTAATATCCCTGCCTCGGCCTCATGAGTGCTAGAATTAAAGACAAGTATCATCATGCCTGGATTCATATTTCTTCCTTGTGGGATATTTTTGTTGGTGGTGGTAGTGGTGCTTTTTTTTTGTTTTGGTTTGGTTTAAAGACAGGATGTCACTAGGCTGCCCTGGGTGGCTTGGAGCTCACTATGTAGATCAAGCTGTTTTCAAACTCACAGAGTTCTGCCTGCCACTGCTACTCCAGAGTTAGAATGGTGTGTGCCACTGTGCACAGCCATATTTCCCCCTTTTCAACTGATACCATAAAGTTTCATAGAAGTGTCTTTTCTCCATGAACCTAACAAAAAGTTTAAGACTCATAAGGCCTCTCTCTTTGAGGGTACATAATTCCATGATTATTGCACTTCCAGGAAGGCTGAGACAGGAAGATCATGAGTTCAAGGTTAGCTTGATCAACTTAGTGGGATCCTCAGTCAGAAAGCAAAGAGAGGGTTGAGGCTGTAGCTCTGTAGTAGGTTAAAAAGACTTTTGCTTTGGAGGCAGTTTCCAAGATGTCAATCAGCCTCAGAAACCAATTCATCGAATTTGAGAACTTTAAGAGTTCATGACTTATTTTGAAAAGACAGTCATTAAAAAAGACTAAGCTGGGCATGATGTGCACACCTTTACCATGCCAGGAAAGCGGAGGTAAGAGGATCAGGGGTTTAGGGCTAAAAGCTCAGCTACATAGCCAAGTTGGAGACCAGCCAGGTTATCTGAAACCCTACGATGACAAAAGACTCGGTTATGCCTGCACAAACCTATACTCCCAGCACTCAGGAAGGAAAACTGAGGCTCAAGGACTGAATGTTTGAGGTCAAATGGAGAGGACTACACAGTGAGACTCTGCCTCAGAACATCAACAACAAAAAGTAACGCAAAGCCCAGGACTTTGCATTTCAAAGTAAAAAGAATGGGAGAAGATATTTGTAAATAGCATTTTATCAAAGACTTGTGTCCTTCCTATAAAAAGTCGTTATCAACATCAAGAAGCAGGGCTGGAGTGCTGACTCATGTACTGACTTGCAGTGGACCCGAGTCAGGTGACTTAGAGGACCCAGTGGCCTCTTCTCACCTCTGCAGGCACCTGCACTCAAATCCACACACCACATGGAGACACAGACACATAAGAGTTTAAAAATCTAGCCACTGTAATGGGGCACACCTTTAACCCCAGCACTCCGGAGGCAGAGGCAGGTAGATCTCTGTGAGTCTAAGGCTGGCCTAGTCTATGTAGTGAGTTCCAGGACAGCCAGGGATAAACAAGGAGCCCTTGGCACAAGAAATAACAAGAGCTGGGCACAGTGGCACACACCTGTCATCCCAGTACTCCAGGAGCCAGAGGCAGGCAGATATCTGTGAGCTCGAGGCCAGCCTTGTCTATAAAGCGAGTCCAGGACAGCGAAGGCCATCTTGAACCCCACCCCCAAAGAAATAACAAAAATGAAAAAAAAAATTTTTTTAAATCCAGAAAAAGTGGACTGGAAAAATGACTTAAGGGCTAACAACGGACTGCAGTTCAATTCTCAGACCCACATGGTGGCTCACAACCATCTGTACCACCAGCTCCAAGAGATCCAATGCCTCCAGCCTCTCTACAAGTACAGCGGTACCTGTACTCACATGCTGATACACATAATTAAAGTAATTTTTAAAAAAATTTTAATCAGGGGCGGGGGGAAATAAAACACAAGAAATAGACAAAGAATTTAAATACACATTACCCAAAGACATACAAATCATAAGTAGATTCAGGAAAATGATTCAGCATCATTGGCCATCAAAAATGTAGCCAGGGCTACAAAGAAAAAGCCTGACTCAAAAAACAAGGAAAGATAGATAGATAGATAGATAGATAGATAGATAGATAGATAGATAGACAGACAGACAAGAAGAAAGAAAAAGGTAAATCAGATCTACAGTGAGACCTATTCACAGCCACTGGGCTGCTCTTTAAGAAAGCTACTCCTGAGGCTGTGTGATAAAACCCAAGCTGTTCAGGAGGCTGAGATGGGGGCATTGCTTAAGCCTAGATGTTCAAGGCTGGCCTGGGCAGCTTACAGTGAAGTGTCAGGTTGCATTACACTGATTCATCGTGGGGCACTACACATGCGCTCAATGGTTGGAGGACAGTCGGTTCTCTCCTTCCGCCACGTGAATCAAACTCAGGTCACCAGGCTCGGTGTCAAGCAGCTCTCCTCACTGAACCAGCCATCCTCCCACTTTTATTTATTTAAAATATGGCTGTAGCCAGGCAGTGGCGATGCATGCCTTTAATCCTACTACTTAGGAGACAGATGCAGGCAGATCTCTGGGAATTCAAGCCTGATTTACATAGTGAGTTCCAGACCAGCAGAGCAAAATACTGAGACCCTGGCTCCAAAGTCCTAGCACTTGGAGCCAGGGTTAGAAGGAATGCAAAAAAAATTTAAGACCACCCTGGTCCACCTAGCAAATTTCAGGCTAGCAGGGCTACACAGCAAGGCCTTGTCAAGAAGGAAGGAAGGAGGAGGAGGAAGAGAAGAAGAAATGTCTAATTCCTAGAGCCTATGTATTACAGGGAGAGAGCTAACTCTTCGCAAGCTGTCCTCGGACATTCACATGCATGCCCCAGGGACACTGGGGTATACATGCACACCTACACAAGCTCACACACACATAATGTTGAATGTTTTCATGAGAATAAAGTGTTGCTAGCTTATGGAAAAAGAAGGAATCTCCCATCTATCTCGAACGGGACTCTATGAGGCTACTTTTAGAGTATGGGCAGTTTCTCAAAACAGTAAACAAATTCTGAACGTAAGTGGGTCGTAGAGTACTTGCCGAGACTGTGTGAGGTCCTGGGTTCCATCACCAACACTGCAAAAAAAGTTTATAGACACGTGTATATACATATGTATATAACACAGTGTAATTATATGTACATCAAAGTTACTGTACGATCTAGACGCCTACTCAAGTAAAAGCATTATGACCTCACTGAAACCCTTCCCTTTGATAATGTCCTTATTTCTAGTAGCCATAACTAATGCACAGATGATAATACAGGAGCAGGAGCTGGAGAGACGGTTCACAGCGCAATGCCTGCTGTGCAAACATGGGGACCTGAGTTCTGATCCCCAGAGCCCATCTGAAAGCTGGGCACAGCCACATGCATCTGTCACAGGGTGACACCAGCCAGGCTCACAGGCCAACTAGACAGGCAGAGTCTCAGTGGGAGAACCTCATCTCAAAAAAATGAGATGAAGGTGGCTAGAGAGATGGCTCGGCACTCTCAGAGGGCCTGGGTCAGTTTCCGCACAAGCACGGTAGCTCACAGCTATCTGTGACCACTTCTAGGGATACTGTATCCTTTCTGACCTATGTTGGGGGGCACCAGGCACATACATGCACAGGCATGTATGCTGGCAAAAAAAAAAAAAAAAAAAAAAAAAAAAACCCTCACATTTACAAAACAAAAATAATCTTAAAATTAGAAAAAGGAAAAGAGTGATAAGACGCCTGATGTCCACCTGTCTTACGCACATGCACCACACACAGAAGAAGCCCAGATGAAACCAGACACAAAAGGCCATATTTTGAGGCCAGAATAGGCAATTTATAAGGAGATAAAGTAGAGTGGTGCTGGGGATGGCAACTAAGGGATGCTGCAAATTTCATTTACTTCTTTTTTTTTATTGTTTTGAGGCAAGGTCTCTCTGTTGCCCTGGCTGTCCTAGAACTGTGAAGAGCAGATCGGCCTCAAACTCAGAGATCCTCCTTTGTCAGCCCAGTGCTGGGATTAAAGATACATGCCACCACACCTGTCTTCGTTTTTATTTATTTTTGAAACAAAGTCTCCTTCTGTAGTCCAGGCTAGCTTTGAACTCGCAGCAATCCACCTGTGAGGCCTCTCAGGCACAGGGATTACAGGCGTAAACTGTCATGCTTTTCCTTTTTTTTTTTTTTTTTTTAACATTATCTACCTGTGTTGCCTAGGCTGGCCTCAAACTGCTGAGCTCAAGCAATATTCCCTTCACCAGAAGCGCACGCCATCACTCACAGCTCTGGAGATATTTAGGTGGCGGTGCAGGTACGAACAGTTGAGTGTGTGGAAGTCAGAGGATAATTTTCAGGTGTCGGCTCTCATCATTCTGACCTGCTTATGACGGGGTCTCTTCGCTGCTACGTAAACCAGGCTGGCTGGCCCCTGTCCTCCGCAGAGCAGCACCGCAGTTGCAGGCCTTCCACAGGCACTCTTGCTTTACATCCGTTCCATCCGGCTTCCTTTTATGTGAGTTCAGGAGATTCCTATTCAGGTCAGCAGCCTCACCCGCAGAGCGAAACTTACCTTTTTGTGCGCATGTGCATGCTTGCACACGTGCTTATGTGTGTGTGTGTGTGTGTGTGTGTGTGTGTGTGTGTGTGTGTGTGTAGAGGCCAGAGGTCAACGTCTGTAGTCCTTTTTTGACTTTCTGGAGACAAGGTTTCTCTGTGCAGCCCTGGCTACCCTAGAACTCACTCTGTAGACCAGGCTAACCTTGCCTGCATCTGCCTCCCAAAGGGATGAAAGGCTTGTGCTACCATATTTGGCTCTTGTTTTTTCAGTGTCTCATTTTTTTTTGATATCTCACTGGGCTGGGAGCTTTCTGGTTCAACTAGACACAGCCAGCAAGCTCCAGGGATGGCCACCTTCTTTCTTCTTCTTCTAAAGATTTATTTGTTTGCTTGCGTATTTATCACACAGCATCTATTTATCTATTATACAGTGTTCTGCCTGCATGTGTGCATGAAACACCAGCAGAGGGCACTAGACCTCACTATAGATGGTTGGGAGCCACCATGTGGATGTACGAATTGAACTCAGGACCTGTGGAAGAAAAGCCAGTGCTCTGAGCCATCTCTCCAACCCTCCAGGCATCTTAACTCTATCCCCAGCACTGACATTACAAATGTGTGCCACTATGCCTGGCTTTTATGTGGGAGCCAAGTCCCCAATCTTACCATTTTAAGCATTTCTCTTAGAATACTGGGGGTGCGTGCATCCAAGCACACTGTCACTGAGCACACACGCCATTTTCGGCATGCAATTAAGAGGTATTCACATACAGAAGACACTGTGACTCTGGAATGTCACTCAAAACAGAAACTCTGTACCCAGAAGCAACCGCTCCTACTCACCTCTTCAGCCACCTACTAGTCTATTTTTTTGTGTCTCTTGAAATTAACCTAGTCTAGATACATATAGTCATATAGTATTTTGTTGTTTGTGGGTTGTTTTGGTGTTTTGTTTTTTTTGTTGTTGTTGTTGTTCATTTTATTTTTGTTTTTTGAGACAGGATTATTCTTATTCAAATTCTTATTATTATTATTCAAAAAACAAAAACAATTTTAAAATGACAACAGGTAGATAATTTCCATATTTGTATGCTGTAAAAAATACTCACGTGCAAGCATCTTTTTTCAGTTCTTCTGAGGGAAGATACACACACAGCTGGGATTACCGAGCTATGCTAAAACTCTATGCTTAACATCCGAGGAACTGCCATGATGATATTCACACGTGGTGAAACTATTTACACTTCACCAGTGTTAGGCATTTTGTCACTGACAAAGACCTAAGAGAAATTATTTAACGGGAAAAATTTGTAGGCCACACACTTAATATTTGGGAGGCAGAGGCAGGCAGATCTCCAAGAGTTTCAGACCAGCCAGGGCTACATAACATGATCCCCATCTCAAAATAAAAGGGGGGGAGCTTATTTTGGCTCATAATTTTAGAGGCTTTGGTCTAGGATCTGCTAATTCCATGGCTTTCAGACACAGGGCAAGGGAGAAACATCACAACAAAGCAACTGGGAGAAGAAAACTGTTCACCCCAGCCATGAAGCGAGGAGTGCCAAGAACTTGACGTAAGAGACTGTCCCAGTGACTCGCTACCGCCAGGAGATCCTTTCTTCCACAGTTTCTCCACTTTTCAACAGTCTATGAAAGTCTTAGCTCCACTGGATCAAATCATTGAGAACCCTTAAGACCTAGTCATCTTTAGAAATGCCATCACAAAGCTAGATGTATACCTTCCTATTCTCCTGCCCAGTGAGGCTGACAGTCAGGATCAACCATCGGAACAAAGCCTAGTGCTACACACTGGAGACCCATCCTGAAGGGGGTTGAGGCAGGAGGATGGTAAATTCAAGTAAGACTGGCCTGTAAGACCAGCCTGCATGTGTAAGCTATGACCAGCTATCACAGCATGCTCTGCAAGTCTCCAAACCCTTAACATGTCATTCTTGCTTAACCGCAGCTCCTGAGTCGATAGAATGTGTAACCACGATGTAGGTTTGATTTGCATTTTCCTACTGACAGAGGGTGATGAGCAGTTATTTCCAGCCATATGTAAGTAAATCCTGTACCAATGATCTGAAAGTATTTTTCCCTGTGAAGAAATGATTTATAAAACTGCCTCTCTACGTCTTCCCTACCCCTTCCCCTCCCCCTCTCTCTCCTTTCTCTCTCCTCTTGTTTCACCTTCTGTGTTATCTTCTGAGAGGATAAAAATGTTCTAAAATTAGTGGGTGATGGTTGCACAATTTATGAATATATAAAAATCCACTAAATTGCCAGGCAACTCAATGTCCCAGTGGATATACCTTTAATCCCAAGCACTCGGGAAGCAGAGGCATGCAGATCTTTTTGAGTTCAGGGCCAGCCTGCTCAAGTTTTAGGCCAGACAGGGTTACATAGTGAAGACCCTGTCTTAAAAAATGAACAAAAAAAATCCATAGAATTGGATTTTCTCCCCATAGAGGAAGCCTTAACTTTTTTAAAAAAAATTTTATTATTTTTAAAAACCTCATATTTCTTGCATTTTCTGACTCTGTGCTTGTCCTTCAACACTCACAATTTTCTGTTCCTCAATAAGGAAAGCACACTTGATCCTGTCACAGTCACAGCACACATGGAAGGAACATCAGCCCTTAAGATGTGTTGGTTTAGACAATCTCACTGGGATATTAGGTCTCACAGCACAAACCTCTTAAAGCCGGGGCACCTACAATATAATGGATTCTGATGCTTTCCCAACTTTCAAGATATAAAGGTAAATAACCCAACTCCAAGTTGGAGATATAGCCTAGTTTTGCTGAGGCTGTACAGTAGGGGAAGCCTACGACAGTATGTTCAACACTGACCATTCTGAAGGCCTCTAGAAAATTAATTCCGTGCGAGCAAGTGTGCCATGGCATTCGTGTGACACTCAAAGGACAGCCTGCACGAGTTAGTTCTCACCTTCCACCATGATCCCTTTTCTCAGGGACCAAACTCAGGTCATCCAGGCTTGGTAGCAAATGCCTTTCCCCACCGATGGAACTCTGGTGGCTTGAACGAGCCCAGAGGCTCATATGTTTGAATATTTGATCCCCAGGTGGTGGACCTGTTTAGGAAGGACTAAAAGGTGTATCACAGGCAGGTTTGGGATTTCAGAAGTCTTCTGCCGTCCACACTGTACTCTTCGCTTCCTGCTTGGAAATGAGGACCTAAGCCCTCAGCTGCTCCCACGCCATGCTTGCCTACCTTCTGCCATCCTCTCTGCTGTAATGGCAATAGACTCTCACCTCTCTGGAACCCCAAATAAACCTTTCCGTTTTTAAGTTGCCTTGACCATGATGTTTTAACACAGCAACAGCAAAGTGACTGATAACCCCTGCCCTGGGCACACTAAGTGTGCGGGTCACATGCCACATGAATTGATCTCAAGTTAAGAGTTAAAAACTAAACTAGAGCTGGAGTGGGGCTCAATGGTAGAGCACGCGCCCATAAGCAAAGCCCTGGATTCCATTCTCAACAATAAACTCTCTCTCTCACTGTCTCTCGCTCTCTCTCTCTCTAACGCACACACAAAGAACTTGGTAAGGCTTCCATAGTTGAGAAGAGGTGTCCCCTAAAACCTTGCCAATACGAGTTGGCACCCAATCCAGAAATATAGGGTGTACATCACTCAGCTATAAAGAAGCCTAAGAGATTTCTTAAAGGTTTGCTTGTCTGCAAGTCCCTTCAGGTAAACGTTCTGTGAGAAACAGTTATTTTCCTCCAACATTCATTTCTGGTCTCCATATACATGCGCACAGACCAAAATCAGCACAGACAGACAGCACCAGGCACGTGCTCAAGCACAGATGCATGCGCACATGCATATTCATGCTCCGACGTGCACCCAAGCACACACTCACACAGGTGCACACACTCAAGTGGGCACACACACACACACCCCCCACACCAGCAGTTGTCAGTAGTTTAGGAAAGGATGACTAGGCAGTGCAGAGAGAAGTGATTCCCCCTTGAAAAGGGTCTCATGCAGCTGAGGCTGCCTCACGATGACTACATGCACAGAGATGACCTTGAATTTCTGGTCCCCGAGTGGTACGATTACAAAGCTACATCTCTAGCTCTACAAATAAGTTTTAACAACACACATTTGGTGAACCCTGCTTTGCAATACAACAATTCCAAGGCTACCTCTTAGCTGTCTCCTTTCTGTTGGGCCTGGGTTGGCCAATCACTGATGTCTTCTACCATTGCAAACACTGATTACAGGTGAGATTCTGAGCATGAAAGAAATATCATGACCAGGGGTCCCTTCTGCCCTTGAGCACACTACCACGGTGCCTTTCAGAGGCAAGAATAGTGGCACTGGACCAGAGCACTGGGGTCAAAGTTGGAGACATACAGATACTCACCACGTGAAGCCAGGGCAATGGAGCTTGTGTGCACTGTGTCCTGCCAAATACGAGAAATGGAAGCCTCCAGGGTTGAGAACCAAGGGGGTCAGATCAACCATGTGACTGTAAGATATGAAAGAAATGAAACAGGATGTTGACCTTGGGCTCACTCACAGCTTCAGCACTGACCCCATTAGAGTCTAGACTCTCCCTCAGCACAGAATACTATCACCACCCAAAATTGTGAGAATTAAGAGGCTGGGACAGAACAACCATCAAATCTGGCATTCAAGATGGCCCCCAAATGTTTTCTGTGTCTTTCAAGCTGAGTAAATCCCTTCCACCTCTTTGAAGTTGATGAAACACCATTCCAGCTTAATTTCACTTCAGACCTTGAAATATCCAGCTTCTCCATCTACAAGAAACAAAGGAGATCTCAGGACAGAGTGGAAGCTGCTCCATACAGAAAAGCAGTCCTTATATGGGAAGCAAGAGTTGATTTCAGAGATACAGAGAAGATGGTGGCTGGCAACTGAGGAAGTCCTAACCCTGAGACAAGGTACAGGGAAGGGGAGGGCTGCTGGAGAAGGGGGATCTGAAGTGAGAAAGAAGCCCCAATGTACACACAGGGGCAGAGTTAGGAGTGACACCATGACAGCCAGGAATGGGGACAAGGATGAAGATGTGAGGAAAGTCTGCAGTTTTCCTCTCATTCTTAGGGGCATCCCAAGTGTACCTAGATTACTGGCTTATAGAGGACAAGAGTGGAGCTTTGTGCCTTTCACCTCCACTGTGGCCCTTGGCCAGGGCAGCCCCCTTTGATCTGTTTGACCTACTGCTAAGCCATAGCCAAAGCCTGTCTGAGGGGAGCCTTTCTGCAGAGGTAAACCTAAGAGGTAAACCTAAGAACCACTGCTGTAGGCAGAACAGATGCACAGAACCTGCCCTCCCAGGACCACCTAGAGTAGAGCAAAGTTCCCACTGACCGGCTTGCTAGTCACTGGAGGGAAGGGGCCAAAGACCCTGGGCATAGTGTAGACGGAGGGTGATGCGGCCACTACAGAGGCCATGGTGGTAACAGGTGGAGGCGGCGGTGGCAGCGGCAGTGGTAACAGGGCTGGTGGCAGGCATGGGGAGGTGGACCGGTCTCGAAAGAGCATGGGATCTTGTTTCTTTGTTTTTGGCTTCTTCCTCCTCTTCTTGGCATCTGCATCAAATACTACAGTGAGTACTGGCAATAGGGTCCAAGCAGAGTAACACAAGGGTTTCATAATGTCTCTCCAGCCAAGGAAAAGCCTTTTCAGGCTTTTTGAAAAATCCAGGAACAATATCTATGGCAACAATGACAGGTGCCAAGCAGGCAATTATCTCTCACCAGCTACCCAGTACCTTAGAGGAAGGATTCAAAATCAATCTCTCTTTCAATGCCTGCCACATCACTCTCCGCCTCCTTCCCTCTGTCAATAGGCTCTTACATATACGAGGCTCGCCTTCAG
Organism: Psammomys obesus; assembly: GCF_907164565.1. Taxonomy (NCBI): domain Eukaryota; kingdom Metazoa; phylum Chordata; class Mammalia; order Rodentia; family Muridae; genus Psammomys; species Psammomys obesus. Next base: position 488,392 of record NW_026591497.1, on the reverse strand, counting down.
CTGCAGCTGAGGATCCCCTTATACCTGGGATCTTTCTGTCTCCAACCTCCAGGTTGTTGGTATGTATGCCAACAGTCTAACGTGGTTCTTAGGATCAACCTCAGGACTTCATGTGAGCTGGGCAAGAGTTCTGCTCACAGAGTCATATCAGCCCTACTTTTGCCTCTTGCAGAGCCATATCCCATCTGCATAAAAAAGGCAGAATCCATGCCAAGATGTCTAACATTAAGTGTAGAATTTTAAAGGGAGCGATGAAGCAAGCCAGGCCTGTCAGCTAACCTGTGGCCTCCCAGTCAAGGACTGGGGAAGACTGAGTCCGCCAAAGCAGCAAAGATATCCAGGCCCCAGACTGTGAGGTCTCAGCCTAAACCCAACTCAGAGGTACATGTCCTTGGGGGTGGGGATAAGGAGCTGGCTCCGTTGGTAAAGTACTTACATCACAAGCATAAAGATCTGAGTTCAGACTCCCATTACTCACAGGCATAGCAGTACACACCTGTAATCACACTCTGGGGATGGATACAGATTTCTGAAGCTCCCTAGACAGACAGCCTACCCAAATCAGGGCTTCAGGTTCAGTCAGAGACCTCATGTCAAAACATAAAAGTGAAGGATGAGAGCGGAGAGCCAGGCATGGCAGCCCATGTCTTCAGTCCCAGGTAGGTGGGTCTCTGGGTTTGAGGCCAGCCTGGTGTACACAGTGAATTAATTCCAGGTTGGCCAGAGTTATATAGTGAGACCCTGCCTTAAAAAAGTAAAAGAAAAAGGAAGAGAGAGAGAGGATAAAACATTAAGGGCCAGCAAGATGGCTCACTGGGTAAAAGCACTTGCTATGTAAGCCTGACACCCTGAGTTGGATGTCCAGATCCCACTCCTGTAGGTCATCCTCTGACCTCCATGTGTGCCTTACACGCACTCACATACACATACTCATGTACATACACACTCACACACAATATTTTGTTTTAGAACCAGGTGTGGTGGCACACACCTTTAATCCCAGCACTCTTTGCAGGCAGATCTCTATGATTCCGAGGCCAGCAGGACTTGAGAATGAGACCCTGTCTCAAATAAATACTGTTTTTATCTTTAAAAAAAAAATTAATTTATTATGTATATGTTATGCCTGTAGGCCAGAAGAGGGCACCAGATCTCATTACAGGTGGTTGTGAGCCACCATGGGGTTGCTGGGGATTGAATTCAGGACCTTTGGAAGAGCAGCCAGTGCTCTTAACCTCTGAGCCATCTCTCCAGCCCAATAAATAGATATTGTTTTAATTAAGACACATTAAAAGCGTCTGCCTTGTCACACCGCAGTAGAGTTAGCCTCTAAATTAGCTAATCTTGCAAGGAGGTTTATCTTCCTTTCTCCCTTTCCGTCCCAGGCCCTCTTTCCTGTTCTTCATTAAATCTCATCCGAAAGAGGCAAATTCAGCGTGGAGGGTAGAAGCGGGCACCTTACTTGCACCTAAGATGTCACCGACCTGAGCTTGACATTCACTGCAATGTGATGAGTGGAAATGGGAGAGGGAGTGGCTGCCCCGGGCTCAGTGTCCCAAGGATTTGCACCTTCAGAAGCTGAACCTCACCCTGGGAATACAGGTGCACACGGTGGATGCGCCTCTTCAGGTGTTCCAGGCGCTGGTGCATCTCCAGGGCACCCATGCTGTTGCACTGGTTCAGTTCCCCCTGGACAGCACAGACAAACTTCGCCTGCAATAATTATTGAGGAAAGCCGGGAAACTAGAGGAGAGTCGCCTGCCTGCTCCATTCCCAGGCTTGGCATCCTTGGCTTCAAAAAAAGAAACCCTTCAGCACCATCTCCTTCCCACCCACCAACCACCCCGGTCGCCACAACCTCCCCACTATTCATCCCTCAGCCAAAGTCCCACCATCGAAAACCCGCCCTAAGAAAGGGTAGGCGGAGCCCGCACCCAGAGGCCGGAGAAGAACCCGCGCTGCTCGATCTCCGTCTGCTTGCCCTTGCGCACGACCCTCTCCGCCAGCGCTGGGTTGCGGTCCAGGCTGCGGAAGAGGCGGCGCAGCGCGCGCTCCGTGTAGGTCGCCGCTTGCCTCTCGAAGTCGTCCTCTGAGATGAGCTGGCAGAAGGTCACACTCTGGGGGAATTCGCTGTCGAACTCGTCTAGGACTTCCATTCGAGATGGACTGCTGGTGGTGGGCCGATGCTGCTTGGAGGCGGAGCGACCGTCGGGGCAGGGCTCTCGGGACGGGGACCCTCCCGAGGGCTAGGACTGAGGTCCCAAAAGGTGACGGGAGCCCATTGGGCAGGGGCTACAGGACGCACCCACTCTCTCCCTACAGCCGCAGTGCAGACTCCAGGTCCCCAGACTACCCGCCCCCTCCCAGCCTTCCCCAGGGAGTGCCCGCGGAGCGAGGGGGCGGGGCCAGCACAAGCACACGTGACAATGCCCACCTCTCCAGGCATGCGCGCTCACGAGCTTCAACCCCTCCAGGCCCCCTCCCACCTCCGTGACCTCTGAAGGCAGAGAGGTGCCTTCGGAATTTTGATCTTCGTGAGCCAGGGTCCTCTTTGTTCCAAGGCACAGAGCCCTCTCCCAGTTTGCAGGACCCTCCCCACCCTGCCCTGATAATTGAATCTAGCTTCCAGTTCACTAAGACAATATCCAAAAGGACTTCTTTCTGCCCTCAAAGGGCTTTAGCACCCTTTCAGTTTCCTATCCTACTCTACAGCAATGCACACATCACTCTTTTCTGAGACAAGGCCTCACCGTGTAGTTCCGGCTATACTGGAAATCACTGTAGATCGGACTGGTCTGGAGCTCTGCCCGCCTCTGCCTCCCAAATGGTGGGATTCAAGGTGTAGGACTGCATGCCTGGACCCGTGACCACTTCTTTGCTATATGCCTAGAATGCCCTGATGCCCTCTTGTGTCTTGGGTCCCCCAGTCCTCCCTCACTATTCTGTAGGGATTGAGCCCAGGACCTTATGCATAGTAGGCAAGTGTTTTACTCCTGAGCCTTATTCCCAGCCTTTGTCCTCTCTCTGGCCCCTCTGCTACATTTCTGAAGGTTGCTTTCACCTTGCCTCTTGAACAATCTTCCCCATTCAAACTCACAGAAGTGACCTGGCCAACCTGAACCCTGGGAGGCCCAGAACACCCCTGAGCTCCAGGCCCAAGATCTATCCAAGTAAGGGTCCCTGCACGTCTCAGGACAGATCTGCTGCAACCAACAGCTGCTGGCCCACATCTACCCTAGCCACTAAGGGGGGTGGATGCCAGCTGCTTCTTGCCCACCAAAGCCCTCCGTCAGGCCCGAGACTCATGTTGTTATCAGAACAGTGGCCCTGTGGGTGTTAGTGTTATGGAGCTAGAGTAAGGTTGAGGTGAGATTTTCTTAACCCGGAGTGAAGGCCACTCCCAAAAGCGAATCTGGAAGCCTAGGCTTCCTCTCAAAGAGACAGGCCTGACCACCTCTCACTAGGTTTCCCTTTGTTTCTAAAGGGGCAAGAGTGCCTTGAAACAGGGTCTCACTGTTGTAACTCTGGCTGTCCTGGAACTTGCTTTGCAGACCAGGTTGTGCTCGAATTCACAGAGATCCATCTACCCATGCCTGCCCAGTACTGGGTTCAAATGCATGGGCCTCCATCCCCAGCTTCTTGCTGGGTTTTGATGCTAACGGTAACGCTGCAGGCACAGGCGGGATCAGGCGTCCTTCAAACTTCAGCTCCAGCCCCGCCTAAAGCAGACATCCCTCCTGCTCAGCACATACCTTCCTGGAAAGAAGCTAGCAGGCATGGTTTGTGGGCCACCTCTGGAGGCTTCCTATTTCAAGTCCATCCATCCATCCATCCATCCCAGGGAGTTGGTGCACTCCTGCTGAACCCCAAGGTAATGAATGCCCTGGTGTGAGGGCATTCCCTCTCCTCTTTAGTTATCTTCAGGCATTCAGGGAAGGCTGAATGCTGTTCTGCCCATGGCAATCAAGGCCAAGCAAGATATACAGACCTTTATCCATGCAAAGAGGTATCTGTTAAAGGTGAGCGCCCCCATGCCTGGTGCGGACTCTCCTATCTTCACCTGGGAGCTAAGAGCTTGAAACTAGAGCCTTTTCAGATCTGGGGTCTCCCCTTTGTACTAGTTCCAGCCTTGGAATATGATTCCCAGCATCCACCTTATTCTCTCAGATGGACTCATCCAGCTCCGCACCATGAATGAAATCCAAGCACTTACCCTTCGGCACCTCAGGTTTCTCAGCTGGGGAGTGAATGGGGAGTGTGCAGGTGGGCAGAACCTGGTGGATGCCCTTTCATCATTGCACTGCTTCCCGGTGGCCACAGTAGTGCAACAGGGAAAGAGTGTCCAGCAAGCCTGGTTCCTCTCCGGGTTGGGATCTCAGAGCTAGAAAGCATGTCCACCTGGGCGGAGCCTCGGCCTGGGCAAAGGGTGCCCTCTGACACAGGCCTGGCTAGAATCCCACGTTTCCATGGAGAAGAACGTAAAATGAGCAGGGGGAGGGAAGGGTCCGCAGGTTTGAGGGGCCAAGACTGACAAGAGGGGAGAGAAGGAATTGCAGGTGAGGGGGTGTTCTATGAGGCTGGTCCCGGATGCTTTGACAGTATCATTGCACTGCTTCTCAGAGCACAGTAGTGCAACCTCGTCAGAGCATCTGCGGCCAGCGGGCGATCCATCAACCTCACTGCCTGCGGGGAAGTTCAACCGCCAAGATTAGGAGCACAACAGGGATTCCAGCCAGGATGCAGTCCTCGGGTCTTAGGAACTTTAGGGCACCTAAACTTTACCCAACACAATTCTGAATCCGTCAGACACTCCCAGGAGAGAGCTGAAGGGTGAGCACCTGAGGGGCCTCACACACAAAGGAGAGGGACCTGTGTTCACCTTGCACCCGGCTTCAGCCTGGAGCTCCTTCTAGAATAAGAGGGGTGGTTCATCCGTAGCAGGTGAGGCCCTCGGAGCCTCACACCGGGTCCTTGGTCCGTTCCCCCAATATGAGTTTTGCATTCTGTTCTAACAGTCTCCTGCCGGGAGGAGCAGAACCAGGGCTTCCCGCCGGGAGTTCGCTAACCTAGCGGCACCCATCCCCTCAGACCAGCTACTCACGTGGAGACACACCCCTTGTTTCCACGGCGGGGACAAGGTGAAGATTAGTGGGAGATCCTGGTCAGCAGAGGCCCTGTCCTACACGGACAACGCTGCACCTCGTGGCGCCCTCTCGCCCTGGGCTCCATCTTTAACCCTCTGACAGTCCCGAGGACTGAGCCCCAGGCCTCAAGGCACAACGCCAGCCTCATTGGCTTGCTCACACACCAAGCTTCGCCTCCCGCACACCTATTGGCTGCTGTTGGAAAGATTTCAAAATAGTCTCCGAGCTGCGATTGGCCAGGCGCCCGAGTTTTGGCTCCACCGTTTTTAACAAGGAGTTCTACAAACACTTTCTCCTCATTCATAACTCATGAAAAAGAGCTCTCTGCCCGCCTTTTCCCAGCTCGCTTCCCTGCAAGTATCACTACAATACGAGGGCCAGTCTATTTGGGCCCGTCACCAAATTAGCGAGGACACAGATCCCAGGAAAGTGTCTGAGCCACAAGCCAAAGCAGCGGTTGAATGGGCCCTCTGTCTGCTTGGTGTATGAAATTTGCTCATTACTCCTTCTGGATGGGACAGTCACTCAAAGACCGTGGCCTTACCTCTTTCTGTCCAAGTTCAGAATGTCGTCGTCATCAGGAAATCTCCAGCTGGGCTGGGGAGGCCCTGGCACAAGGGAAGAAAATGCTCTGATGTCCCTGAGACTGTGAAACACTTTGTGGATTGAATGACCTCTTTGGACTCTGACCTGGTACCCAGAACCTGAGGAGCTGTACTCGGTGTTTGTTGGGGAAGAGAAAAAAAACAAAACAAAACAAACAAAAAAAAAAACTTTTGCAAAAGCCAGGAAAGGGCAAAGGGCACCAAATCTCATTACTGATGGTATGAGCTACCATGTAGTTGCTGGGAATTGAACTCAGGACCTCTGAGCTCTGGAAGAGAGGCCAGTGCTCTTTAACCTCTAAGCTACCTCTCCAGCCACTTTTTTGTTGTTTTTAGACACAAGGTTTCTCTATGTAGCCTTGGTTGTCCTGGATTTGTAGACCAGGCTGGCCTTGAATTCACAGAGATCCACCGGCCTCTACCTCCTCAAGTGCTGAAATTACAGGCCTGTGCCACCGTGCCCAGCTTGAGAGAATATTTTTGAAACAGAGCTAGTTTCCCATATCCAGGACTTATACTGTGCACTTTATTTTAAATTTAATCTTATGTGTTTGGGTGCTTTGCCTGCAAATTTGTGCTACCATGTACTTGCCTACTGTCCACAAAGGTCAGGAGTTCCATCCTCTGGAACAAGAATTACAGAGGATTGGGAACCACCACATGGATGCTAGAAATAGAACCCAGGTCCTCTAGAAGAGCTCTTAGCAGCTGAGCCACGATCTGTTCAGTCCCTACATTGTCTTGTCTTCTTTGAAAAACAAAACAAAAAACTGCTATTGGTTTTGAAGATAAGGCCCATCACGTACCACTGGCTGGCTGGGAGCTCACCGAGTAGACTGTGCTTATGATGATCCTCCTGGGTCTTTTTTCTCTAGTGCTCGAGATACAGTCAGCATACTGTGTCTCTCCACATTGATACAAAACAAAACACCCCCAAATTCCAGCATTTGGGGAGTGGAGAAAAGAGTTAGAAGTCCAAGACCAGCCTGAGCTACAGGAAATACTGTCTCAAAAGGGACAGGGCTCTCTGGAGAGAGAGCTCAGTGGTTAAGAGGGTTGGCTGCCCTTCCAGAGGAGTCCAGTTCCATGCCTAGCATCCACAAGATGCCCCACAAGCATCTCTAACTCCAGTTCCAGAGGTTCTGACATCTGAGGACACCACACTCATGCATATTTACACACTACACACGCATGCACGCACACACACAATTATTTTGTTTGTTTTGTTTTGTTTTCAGAGACAGGGTTTCTCTGTGTAGCCTTGCAGACCAGGCTGGCCTCGAACTCACAGAGATCTGCCTCCCAGAGTGCTGGGATTGCAGGAGTGCACCACTGCCTCAGGCACACTCACATAATTAAAAATAACATTTAAGAGTTCAGCAGTAGATCCAGGTACGGTGGTTCACACCTTTAATCCCAGTACCTGGGAGGCAGAGAGAGATGGATCTGAGTTCTAGGCCAGCCTGCTGGTCAATTGATTTCTCAAATCCATGTGCTCTCTGCTCTTCCTACACTATCCCAAGTCCCTTCTAGGCAACTGTCACCCCAGCCTCTTGGGACTTTTTCTGGCTCTCAGGAAATCAACACTTTCTATCCCCAGAAGTTCCCTGAAATCCGTGTGACTGAGGCAGCCAAGCCCAGGAAGTCTGTCATTTCTCCCACCACATCTAGAGGCCCCACACACATCACTAGAGAGCTATCAGCATGCTCGATGTGGGCCCTTCTACTGCTTCTGCTTGCACTTTTATTTACGCATTTAACCGATACACCACACTATGAACGTTATTTCATCTAATTTTGGTGCTGGAAAAAGACCCCATGCCTTGTACATGCGAGAAAATGCTCTATGCTGTCATGCACACCAAGTACCAACTGTTCCACAAGTTGACCCCCAGCCCTCTATTCTTGCCTTGAATTATAGAACGCAGATTGGGTGATTTGTTTTTGTTTTTGTTTGGGGGCAGGTGTCTTCCCTTGAGATGTTTTGAGGTATTCTTCTCGCTCTCTTTTTTTAAGTTCCCTGTCTATGTGGGTTTGTGCACATATGTGCCAGTGCCCACAGGAGTAAGAGCACGAGAGATCCCCCTGGAAGTGCAGTGTTATGAACCACCTGACATGCCACAAGTGCTGGCTGGTCCTCTGAAAGGGCGGACTGTGCTCTTAACCACTGAGCCATCTCTCCCGTCCTAGCTCTCTTCTCTCTTTAAGGCCTTGGAGGGTCCTATCAGGGGCCCGACATCAAACCTTGGAGAGGCTAGGGGAAGAGTGCGCCACTGACAAAGAGCGTGGAGCCTGAGCTGTTCATTTCTAGTAGATGGCAGAATCTTCAACAGGCCTTTAGTCAAAGATAAGTCTCAAGACCGCCACAACCACAAAGAGAGGGGTCCTGAGCACAAGACAGGAGGGGACTGAAGAGCATGAGCCCATCCCAGCTGGCAGCGGCCCTAGTACCAAGGCCACTCAATACAATAAAGTTGCCAAAGGGGTCAGGCATGGTAGAGCACTTGGGAGGCAGAGGCCAGCCTGGTCTACAAAGCAAGTCCAGGACAGCCAGGGCTACACAGAGAAACCTGTCTGAGAAAACAACAACAAACAGTTGCTTAACATCAAGTCCTGGGAATTGAGGTCAATTGCTATGAGGTCACTCACTGTACATGAGATCACAGTTCATAGAAGTATTATAATGCATGGAGAGGCATCAAAAAAAGGTTTGGAGCCAGTGAGATGGTTCAGCAGCTAGTGTATGCTACAGAGTCCTCTCAGGCTGGGTTTGATCTCTGGAATAAACATAAAGGTGGAAGATAAGACTAGACAAGATTTGTTCTCTGACCTCCACACATGCCCTGAGCTACCAGTGCCAACATAACACACAACACTTGCACTCGCACTAGTAATAAAAAATTATTTTATTAAACATTTGGAGCCAGTTGTGGTGGGGCATACCTTTATTACCAGCACTCGGGAGGCAGAGGCAGGTGAATTCCAGGCCAGCCAGGGCTACATAAAAAGAAAAAAGAAAAGGAAAAAAAAAGTTTGAACAGGTACTTAGAAACAGGTAAGATGATAAGCTGGACAGACATGGCTGACACCTTCAGATCTTCCCCAGGCTTACAGCAAATACAATCACAATCAAACATTCTTTAATCATGAAGGCACTTGAGGGCCCCTACAAAGTCTTATACAAGAGTGGCCCTGCAGATTCCCTACCCCGCCACCCTCCCTTCACCCCTCCAGCTCTCAGAGTTCATCATGGCCTGTAGAGGGGTCTGCTCCAGCCTTGATGAAGATACCTTCCATGGCCTTCCATGTGTTGTGGGCATTGGCACTAGACATGCCGTTCACCTCATGCTGCCCACGGATGGGGTTACCGTACTGTTCACCAGTGACCGACAGGAACACAGAGGTGCCTACATGCTGGAAGCGGACGCTGGCCTCACGCTCCCAGTGTTGCCCAGAACATCGTACTGTCCACAGGTCCAGGTCGTCACCCTCACCATCTTCCCCAAAAGCACTCACCTCCTGAGAGTGTAAGGTATGGAGGACAGTCACACATAGGGCACAGAGTCCCCTGAGCTGCATGTCTATAACAGTAACATTTACACCTGGACCTCTGATCCTTTCCCTGGCCTTCCGAATCCACAGCTCTGAAGTGGACATCGAGAGTCCCACCCTGGCCAAATGTGATGGCACGTGCCTTTAAGCCCAGCATTCAGGAGGCATAGGCAGGGAGATCTCCGGATGTTTGGGGCCACCTTGGTCTACATAGTGAGTTCTAGGACAGCCAGGGCTCGTAGATAGAGAGATCAGGTCTCAAAAAGTAAACAAAAAAGATTCCTATGAATTGTAGGTTCTTCTGCATAGTGCCCACTGGCCCCTGGAGCTAAGGCCTCCTCTCCACAGGCTCCTTGTGCTAACCTGATAAAGCCCAATCCCCCCAAGGTCCCTATCTTCAACATTTTCCCCCTGAAATTCAGCCCAAAGTGCTGTCAGTTTCTTCCTGTGCCCGGCCCACAGCAGCAGCAATGAGTTCCCATGCTTGAGTAGGAGCTCTTCCACAGAGGGGAAGGAGCAGGGGAAGCTCCTACTTCCCTCTCAGACCCAGCCTGAGTTTCTCCAGTGACTGATCTGCTGAGTCCCCTCTCTCGGCCCCGGTCCTGCATCCCTCCCCGCACACCTCCCGATGCCACTCGGGGGGGCGGGGCTGGAAAGGGGGAGCTTGCCTGGTTGTTGGAGAGCGGCGACGGAAAGTGGTGCGTGTGCAGGTTCTTGCCGGTGAGCACGTGCGTGAGCCGCACCGCCTGTCCACAGCGCACTGGGAGCCCGCGCGGGCACCCGCCCTCGGAGCCGCCGCGAATCCGCCAGTAACTATTGGCATCGTCAGACGCCTCCACGCCGGTTACCGACTGTTGGCCGCTGCCTGGAGAGGGACAGCCCACCCCACCCGTGGTCTCCGTCAATCACAGATCTCTGGACCCCCCTTCTTGAACAAAGTTTTCCCCACAGCCCCCACACCTCCAGGATCGGGAGGGCGCAACCCTCAGTCCCGTGGACCCCCGTCATTCTCAATCCCCGGGGCTTGCCTCTCACGACCCCCGCAAGCGGGTCCAGCCTCGCAACCATCCTGACAGCCCACAGACCCCACCTGGTCCCTAAACCTCCGCCTCCAGGCGGTCCCGGCCACCTCCCCCGCGCACCGGATCCGTATTTGATGTCGTGCGAGTGCAGCCTCACTCTGTGGTAGGTGTTCAGCAGCTTCAGCACCGACCCGCAGGTCACGAGCCCGGCGCTGGCCTTGGACGCGCCACCGCTCCGCACCGAGAGCACCAACAGCAGCCCAAGCAGCGCCGCTGCCCCGCCGCGGCTCGCGCCCCACATCGCGCCGGCCGGCCGGGTTCCAGCCGCTCCGGACCTCGGCGCTTCCGTCCTCGGCACCGGCCAATCCGGCTCTGACAGCGCCCTCTCGCCGCAGCCAATCGCCTGCGCGCGCGCGTTCCTCCTGCACTGCTATTGGATCGTGTGGCGAGGCTCCACCCCCAGCTTCCAGGGAGGTCGCCGGGAGGGGGCCGGAGACAACGGGAGGGTTTTAACTGGTCCACGCTTCCGTGGATCCGCCAATAAACGCCGAGAGAGCCGCAGCTGCCGCTACCGGACCTGAGAGGCCTGTGAGCGGCGCATGCAAAGACTGGTTGCCTCTAGCCCCTTGTCTCGGGGTTGGACAGTGGTTTCAGAAACCCCTCTGACTCTGGGCCCCCAAACGTCAGTCTTGTGTTTCTGCACTCAGACGCTGACCTTTAGCTACAGGCTCCTGTGAGAATCACCAGATTGTGTGGTCACAAAATGGAAGCAGATCCCAAAGATAACTGAAGTCTCCTGGCCCCAGAGGTTGATCAAAACCGGCACCGAATCACGTCAGCTCCTGGATCCCAGGGTTTCTGAATTGCCTTAGCCATGCAAGCCACGTGAGTCATTCGGTGGCAGAATCCCAAGGTTGCTGGATGGGTTAAGCAGAAGATAGCTGGGACTTCTCACAGTATATATTCTCTATGTTGGGTATTCACAGAGAAACTGCTTTCGGGCTACTCTTAAGGCTGATGAAGTATGTCCCTGGGATACTAGCTAGCTCCTCAGTAAAGTTTATGTTTAGGGCTGCAGAGGAAGCCCAGTTGGTAGAGTGCCTGTCTAGTAAGCACAGATCCCTAGGTTTGATCCCTAGCAAATCAACCCTGGAGTGGTGGAGACCAGAAGTTCAAGAAGTTTGAGGTCATCCTCCTGGAGATCTGGTGTCCAACCTGGACTGCAGAATACCCTTATTCAAAAACAAAACAAACAAACAAAACAGACATTGGTGGTGCACGCCTTTAATCACAGCACTTAAAAAGCAGATGCAGGCTGACCTCTGCAAGTTCGAGGCCAGCCTGGTCTACCAGGACAGCTAGGGTTACACAGAAAAACCCTGTCTTCAAAAACCAAAAATAAATAAATAATAATAATAAAAAAATCTAGGTCCAGCCAGCAGGAAAGTTCTCATTGGAAATGTATAAGAATTATTGTCTCTTCTCTCAAACTGCCCCTCTTCAAGTTTCCAATGCTCAATAAAAAGTAGTACCATTCATCATTTGCTCAAGACAAACTCCTCAGGTGATGGCAAGATGGTTAAATGGATAAAGGTGCTTACTACCAAACTAGGCAACCTAAGTTCAGTCCCTGGCACTTGCATGCTGGAAGGAGGAAAACATAAACACACACACACATCAATTAATTAATCAATCAATTAATTAATGTGACAGAAATACTAAAACCTGAAACTTAGAAGTCTTTGGTTTTGCTGGGCAGTGGTGGTGCACGCCTTTAATGCCAGCACTTGGAAGGCAAGGGCAGATGGATCTCTGAATTCAAGGCCAGCCTGCTCTACAGAGTGAGCTCCAGAACAACCAGGGCTACACAGAGAAACCCTGTCTCAAAAATCCAAAAATTGTTAATTAAAAACAATAACTCTTTGGTTTCTGCTATTTGTTGGTTCGATGGGTCAAACATAGCCCAGGCTGGCCTCAGCTTCTATCTGTAGCCAAAGATAACCTTGAACTAGTGGTCCTCCTACTTCCACCTCCTAAGTGCAGAGCGTCATACTAACCACAACATCTGACTCCACTTCTGCTTCCACAAAACAGGATGGCTGTGTACCCTACAAGGATTTTATATCATCTTCTCCAAGTCTCCCATCGCTGCCCTAACACAAGCTATCCCATTCCTCTTCTAACTGATACCTACCACCACCTACTAATATATTTCCCTGCTTGTATTTCCCAGCTGGTGGAGCGGCCGCCTAGCATGTGTGAAGCCCTGAGTTCACAGTAACACAGTAAACTAGCCATAGTGGCCTATATTTACAAGTGGGGGGGGGGGGCAAAAGCAAGAGGATCATGAGTCCAAGACTATATTTGTTTATGTGGAGCTTTGAGACTACATGAGACCCTGCCTCAAAAGAAGAGAAAGTTACTGAAAGTTGATCTGTTAACACTTTCTCTACCACACGTAGGATCAGAGATGGCAAGGGTATGAACCCCATGACCAGAAGAAAAAAACAGGTTTCCATGCATTTCAGATACAGCCCTTCCAGCGACACAGCCCTTCCAGTGACATGGCTCTCTTTATTGGGGGAATAAGGGCTATGTAAACCTTGGGGAAGTGGGTAGGGGGTTTCAGGTGAGTAGACATCATTGGCTGAGGCTGGGGTGCTAAGAAAGCTTCATGTTCATGGAGCAATCCAGGTGCTAGCTGGACATGTCCTGGTCCCCAGGCTCAGTGAGTACCTCTCGAATGGTGAAGGTGCAGTTGTAAGACTGTGTGCACTGGAGCAAGCAGGCCCAGAACAGGAAGAGAGCAATTCTTACTCCTGCTGTTCTCAAGATTGAGATTTTTAGGATTTGGACACATTTCAACCTCAGTCTTACTCCTGGCTGGTTCCTCCAGTCATACATCCATATGTCCCACATAATGCCAATGAAGGGATGGACTCACTAGAAGGGCAAGAGCAAGCAGGCAAAAACTAAAAACTGCCCTGTTTCATATCCTTATATAGGCTTTTAGCTCAGGGTCAATCTGGATTAAAGGTCTGGAATACAGATGTGTCTCTCTACCTCAAAGATCCATATTAGAAGTGGATCTTCCTACTTCAAATGAAGCAAAAATCCCTCACATCTGTAGACTCTAGTTTTGGGTTTTAGTTCATTCCAGATGTAGTCAAGTTGATAACCAGGAACTGTCATCACAGAAAGTCTTCCTCAAAGGGTGTGCAGGTTCTCTCTACAAAGCCCCAGGACAGGGAAGGACAAACAAGTGTACAGCTCACTCTGGCGTTAGGCAGAGGAAGCATGGTCACACCCATACTCATATTCAAGGAGAGCTTGATTATCTGTCATTCTGAAGGGACTAAGGTCCTAAGGTAGGTGGACCAGGGAGCCGTTTGTAGTAGAGGCCATCGCTCTGTTCCGTTGGCCTGACCCTATTCCAAGATAGGACTGTAGTTCGGACAAACCAAGAGGTTCTGGCTACTTTTGTTTTACTGAAAACGTGTGGAGATGGTAGAGAGTGGCCTTTGAACGCTCTTTCAGAGTCTCTGCACACATTGACCAGTCATTCATAAACACTCAAAATCGGACTCTTGGGGAAGGCTTTGCTACCCCCCTCAAGCCCAACCTATGTGCATCATGGTTTTGCCAGTTGGTCTTGGAGTTCTTGACAAGCTGTGCTCATGTCAAAATACACCGTCTACTCAATCCTTTGCTCATCCAGGGCTTCCTCAGCTCCCTACAAGCTGGGATGCACAGGAACATGCAGGAGTCCTGAAAGACTTAAAGAACCATAAAGCTGCAGAGTAGGGTAGAGAAAAGTTGCAGGAAGCAGTTAACAGCTCCGGAGTCAAGGCAGGACCCGCTGTCATGAAGCTGTCACAGGTGTTGTAGACCACTGTCCTTTAAACAGAGCAGCCATTTCTGTCTTCATCAGAGCAGCTGTGACTATTTACAAGGCCCCTCAAGTTTGAACCCATTTTGGTGTCCCCTCATAAAAGCTGAGGGAACTGCCTGGGAGTAGAGCTATTCCTTCCTGTACTTCCTTCTCAGCTGTTTGTTATTCTGCCTGAGGTGCAGAATAGTCTCCTGGTCTCTGAAGATACTAGCTGTTCTCAACCTGTGGGTTGTGCCCCTTTGCGGATGAATGACCCTTTCACAGGGGTCTCCTAAGACCATCTGAATATCAGATGTTTACATTATGATTCATGACAGTAGCAAAATTAGTTTTAAAGTAGCAAGGAAAATAATGTTATGGTTGAGAGTCAACATAACATAAGAAACTGTATTGAGTCTCAGCATTAGGAAGGTTGAGAATCACTGCACTGGAGTCTATACAGCTTGGGAGAACTGAAGCTTGGCTTGGGGTCTGTCTGTGAAGCTATGGAGAAGTCATTAATCATGTTGGGGTGAGATTTTTTGGTGGTAGCTGTTTGGGGGGTCACTCACACTCTTGTTACATAACATCCATTCTCCTATAAACCCAACAAAGTCACTAGTTCATTGAGATGGACCTGGGTAAAATCATTCCTTTGGTATATATCACTAGTGCCTGTCTTGTATCCCAAAGAAAAGTTCACATAACATCAGGCTGGCTCACCATGAAGATCCTATTCAATGGCAGTCATCCAGGTGCAAGGAAAGAAGATAACACACCAAGTCTAGACAGCTGTGTCCACAAACATGTAATTTATTTCCATTTGTCGCTTTGGCTCTCTCCTGAGCACCCAGTCATCCTGACCCCAACTCAGGACAGGGGCTGGCTGAGTGGCCAGCTACTTGGATAGGGAAGGAGACAAAGACTGGAGTACTCTGTGTGGCTGATGGGTGTCTCATGGGGACTCATTGGGGCTCATTACAGTGGACTCATTCATAATGTCCTCCAACTCAGGCTCAGGCTGGGTAGGAGATGTGTGCTCACCCTCAATGGAATCACTGATTTCATCCTCCTCACTTTCTCCATCCTCCTCCTCCTCCACCACTTCCTCCTCGTCCTCATCCTCGACCTCCTCCTCTTCCTCCTCTTCTTCCTCCTCGTCCTCCTCTTCGTCCTCCTCTTCAGAGTCTTCTCTCTCTTCAATATTTACCATGTCCCTGGACTTGTAGGACCTAGAGCCCACACCAGCATTGGAGAACATACTATGCTTGGCCTCCAACAGGCTCCTATTAGGCATCTGTCCCAGGCTTATATGAGGGCCCCGAGGGCTGAGCAGCTGGTGGATTGGCAAATCAGGGCGGAGGAAGAAATGGGACTGTGTTGCCTGTTTCTGACTGGTGCCACCAATAAGCTCTGGTTGGGCAGAGGGTGGTTCTGTGCTATGGTGGGAGGCGGCAATTCGGGAAGCACTATGATGGGAGGCTCCCGACCTGGAGGCACGCCTTACGGCCTGCTGCGCCAACTCAGCTTCTTCCAACTTGTGCAGAAGACAGGTCCAGTTGATGTCCGAGGACATGCGGATGCGGGTACCCTTCACCTTCTTGAAGCCCAAAAAGATGTCCATGAGAACCTCAGTGATAGGAAAAGACATGAAGCCAAGTTGCTTATTGAGGCTTTCCTCAAACTTATACTTGCAGATAAGCAAGGAGACTGCCTGTTCAACCAAGAAGTTACTGAGTTCCTCAAACCAAGGGTTAGAGACGTAGGACACGCTGGACACAGACGAGATGGAAGGCAGGGGTTTCTTCTTTGGAAACTTGGTGTTGGGGCTCTGTGCAGCAGACAAGGGAGAAAAGAAGATGTTTTACCCTTGTTGTTATCCCTCCCACTGCCCTGTGACATACTGCTATACCCTTCTTGGCAGCTGTGCCAGTCCTCCCCATTACAGACAGGAAAGCCACACTCATCACACCGGGATACAGACCCACCACATCTGCTCTGCTGTCACATTCACTCCATAGGCCTCACCTGTCAAGTCTAGAACAAGGCCTACCACCCTGAACAGGCTGTGCTCCTGCAAGCTTGCACACCAGCTTGTATTCAGAAGGAATTACGTCTGAGGCCTGATGATGGCAGGTTGAGAGATGTCCAGGGACCTCCAAGGGTCAGGCCATCTACTTTATACATATTTCCTGATCAATGTCCCCTTTACTGAGCAGAGAGACTACAGAGTCCTACAGCTAGATTAGAGGACACTTGACCTTAGAATACAGAGTTGTGCTCTTGGCAAAAAATGCCTATGCAGCTGGGTGTGGTGACACAGGCCTTTAATCCCAGCACTAAGGAAGCAGGGACAGGTGGATCTCTGAGTTTGAAGCCAGCCTGGGCTACACAGAGAAACCCTGTCTTAAAAACCAACCAAATTAAAAAACAAAAACAAAAACAAAAAACCTCCTATCCATAAGAGAAATGTGGAAGAGCCTCTGAGGTTCACAAACAATAATTAAAAAGAAAAAACAAACCTGAAATCCAGGCATGGTGATGCACGCCTGTAATCCCAGCACTTGGGAGGTAGAGGCAAGAGGATCAGGAATCCAAGCTCATCTTCTACTATATAATGAATTTGAGACCAGCCTGGGCTACATGACACCCTGTCTCAGAAAAAATAATAATAATAATAAAAGCAGGGTAAAAAAAAAAATAGCCTTTATTAATCTTTGACAACACCTGGAAACAGGTGAACTAGATCCTGATCCGCAACAGCTTGTATTTACCCCAGGAGATTTCTGCAATGTCCTTGGGCACCAGCCAGTAACAGTGGCTACTAGACGTGGTGGGAAAATGAGCCCTTTCCCTTCAGATGTTCCACTTGGACCTCCAGCCCTACTCTTGAGGTCACCTCTGGACACAGTGGAAAAGGGGATGTGGAAAACAGAGGGGAAGAGAAACAGTGAGGAAGATGGTAGGGGGAGTCAGGATGATGCCGAAACAAGCCCCTGAGATGGCCCTGGCAGGAAGCCAGTGCCACTGCAATCCCAGGGGCAGGCATGGTGAGGTGCAGGCCAAGGCTGGGTTGAGGTATCTGTTTGGAGCTTGGGGCCACAGTTTGTTTCTGTAATTTGGGATAAGAGTCAGGGAACTCCTGTATGGAGTGAAATGAGGGCCTGGGAACATCAGATACTTTTGTAGGTATCACCTTAAGCCTGAATCTGGAAGGCATCTGGGCATTTGATATGAAGGGGAAGCCCCGTCTGCCCTTGCTCTTTCTGCGAGATGTCTTAGGGCTGGAGGCTGTGATGGGAGAATCATAAGGCTCTTCCCTATCCTCCCTGTTGGACATCTTAGAGATGGGCTGCAGAAGGTTAGAGTTCACAGGCAGCACTGGGGTGGTCTCTGAGGCAACAGAGAAGAGGGGGGAACCATTGTGGCGGCAGGCATGGCTGAGCTTCTCTACAGCCTGGTTGACCACATGCTGCAGGACAGGAAAGAGGCGATGCTCAGCCAGGAAATCCAGAGTTCGATGAGGTTCCCTGATTGGACAATATGTAGGCAGGTTGAAGGATTTTTGCTGGCTCAGCAGTGACTTCATCTGTTTGTTTAACTCTTGTTTGAAAAAAGTCAGCTCCTGTTCTCCAAGTCCCAACTCCGAAGTTTCAGCGGTATCTGAGCCGGAGCCCGAAGGCCCAGAGAACCAAGACAGCAGTTGCTCCCGGGTCCACTGATTGCTGGTCTGGCTGCCCAGTGAGTCATAGAGCAGAGAGTCCCTCAGGGTGGACTGATTCAGGCCTTTCTGCAAAGAGAAAGTAAGGCTGAGAGGTGTCTGACCAGGCCTAACACCAGCACTAAGTTCAGGCCCACCCTCTGCTATCCTTAGCCACAGCACCACGCCTTACCCCTTTGTTCTCCAGTCGCAGTAGTCTCTTGAGGTTTTTCTCAAGTAGGAGTTTGTCCCTCATAGGTGGCAGTGAGCCCAGGCCTCGGGCAGCTGGGTCACTGTCCTGGCTGTGGGAGCCCAGCCGGCTAGCTTTGACACTGTTATGAAAGTCAGACATGGAGCTGGAGCACGATGGGTAATTGTTAGGCTGCCCAGCACACAGGGTGGGCTGAGCACGGTGCCGATGCACAGCGCTGATTCTGGGTCTGGCTCGAGCCCGATGCCTACTGCTTCGCACCTCCACTGGTTCTCGGAGGTCTACCAGTGGCACTCCAGCCTCCGTCTTCATAGCAGCCACACGCTCTGTTGCCTGCTCCACAACTGTCTGCAAGCTGTCCAGGATCTGACCCTCCGTGAGGAAATCCAGGAAGCTGCCAAACGACTGAGGGGGCCTAGGGTTTTGCTGGTGGCCCTGGTGCTCTGAGGACCGGTTCATGGATGGTGGGTGTGGCACACGGCCAAGGTTGTAGGTTGGCCCCATTTCCGGCAACAGATGATGCTTCTTGGGCAGCTGCATCTGAACAGACAGGCTTGTCACAGCAGGCAGGAGGCTCTACCAGGGCGGAGGAGGTATGTCTGGAGTCCTAGGGTGTTTGTTAGGAGCTGGCTGGGATTGAACAATGGGAAACGTCTTCATTGTCTAGGTTTGTTGATGCTGGGGGTTGAACCCAGGGGTCTTGAACATGTTATGCAAATGCTCAATCACTGAATGGCATTTAATTTTTTAAAACATTTTTTTTGTGGGTATGTGTGCATGTGTGGAGGTGTCTGTGTGCCTCAGTGCAGGTGTGGAGGTCAAAGGACAACTTGTGGTAACTGGTTCTCTTCTATTATGTGGCTCTTGGGGATGGAACTCAGATTATCATCAGTTTTGATGGCAAGTACCTTCACCCACTGAGCCATTTCAGCAGCCCTGAATTACATTATAGAATCAGGTCATTCTGGGCGTCAGTGCTCACAACAACCTTTCTTGAGGATTTCTCTGCTACGTAGGGGTCTATTAGGGTTGCCCTGAAGATCCCCAATGCCTATATTTCATATATGCCAGGCCTACGTGGGAGCCTGAAAGTGGAATTCTGTGTTCATGGTATGAAAGGGCAATTATGAGAGCCCTCTTCCTCTCTACCTCCTTCTGTCTCTAGCGCAGCCCCCTGCACTGACTTCACTGCTGTGCTACAGTGGACTTGAGGACTTGAGCCTGCATCTCCACTTTGAGTCCTCCAGGCTGACTCCGTCCTCTTCTCAGGGCTCCTAAGTCTACCCAAGTGCTTTATGGGGGCAACGGGGAGTGGGGAATGAAAGAGTGATCAGGGCTCAGCAGGCATAAGGGAAGGCTGAGCTACAATAAAGATTACACCAGGTGACCCAGTGAGATCAGCTGGGAATGGGGACGCAGTGGGACGTGGTCCAGACACTAACGTCAGGCCAGCTGGACATACTTACCCGAGCCACATAGGTGCTGTGACCAGCCTCATCGTCAGCCAGGTATCCCGAGTGGTGGCGGCACCTTGCCATGGTGTAGGTAATTCAATTTGTTTTCTGCTTCCGCTCTCAGGTTCCACAGCACAGATGCAGACTCCTCTGTATATGGCGGGGAGAGGAAGTCAAGCTAGGTCCGTGGGACCCCAGCTCCCGTTACTTGTGCCCTTCAGATATTCCAACTTTCCCCTGCTTGGACCTGCCACACATCTGTGGACCTTCCCAAGTCGTTGCCTTCTGTTTGCACCTGTGCCTGGGTCGAGCTGTGTGCCCAGATTGCTTTTTCAGACCAGAGGCACCCTAGAGCCCCCACCTACTTACCAGAGTCTCCACTGTGCTCCTGGAGGTTCTCACAGTCAGCTCCTTTTAAAGGACTACCGCACAGAACGCTGGAATCCCGCTACCGCTCGTCCCGGGTTGTCATTTACATACTTCATCCTGATTGGCTAGAATCTGGCCTCACTTTCACTATCTTCCCCGACACAATGGTTGGGGGTGGGGCCAAGGTTGGCTCCTCCCCCACCTCGCTGTATTTTCTGCCAAGGCAGCTAAGCAAAGTTCGCACGTGTTTATAGATCTAACTTTATTCAGCCAAGAGGTCTGAATATGGGGCTTGTTTCTCTGATCCTCAGGGCGAAAGCCATAGCCTCAACTTCTGACACAAACACCTCAGCTTGTTCCTTATCCTCCTACTCTGTTGGCTTTCTTCTAGAGCCTCTTTTTCATCATTCAGTGTGGACCAGCCAGCATCTTCCTTCTCAAGTCTTTTCAGGAGCAGGAAGAGTCCTGGTTTCTGCACAGACCTAGTTCCTGTGTCTGCTTTTTCTTGCTGATGTGACTCAGCCCCTCATAAGTGAAGCTGAGCATCCTTCCCCAAGTGAGTCTTGACATAAAATGTTCTTACAACACACTTTGCACCTTATGGAAGCTCCGTGTAAACCCACCTCTACCTTTTTCTTTCCTCCTTCACCCTAGAAAGTCTGATTCCCAGCAGATTCCCAACAAGCCTATCCTGCACTGCCACACCGTTTGTCTCGCACTTCTTTAGGGCAGGAAGCAACGCAGTCAGCCCTAATCTCTAATAACTCCACTCTTGACACAACAGGTGCTTGACAGTTTCCTCTTCTCAATCTGTGGTTTTCAGGGAGCCGGGGCCTCATGGTCGCTGGCCTTTCCAAGAGCTGAGTCCCACCGTGGCTGGATGACATCCGAAGGTCTGACAACCACCGTGATTGGACAAGGCAGTGTTTAGACCAAGAATTTGGGGTAAGGGCTCTCTTGAGGCTTCCAACCCTTACAAAGACTCATCAGCAACTATTACGATCAAGCTACAGTGTTTCCCATATGCCCGAGATGCAGGGGTCAGGCAGGATTGAGTGAACCCGAGCAGGTAAGGCTCCGGCCCTAGGGAAGAGCTCCTGCTCCCCTTCTCAGGTGACCCCTCGGGTTCCTTGGCTGTAAAACGGTGGTGAAATTACCAACACGACCGGCTCGATCCAGTAACACACGTTCTATAATGAAAACCCGAGGCAGGCTGGGGATGCTTCTCAGCTGGCGGAATGCTTGCCCAACACTCATGAAGTATTGGGTTCAGTTCCCTGCACCACATAAAGCATGCGTGGTGGCACGTACCTGCTGTTGGGGCAATGGAGAGGTGAAGCAGTAGGATAAGAAGTTCAAGGCCAGCCCCGGCTGAATGAATAGTGAGGTCAGCCTGGGCTACCCACGGCCCCGTTTCAAAACAATATCCAGACAGCCACGCTACCATGCAAGCTCCGGCTGTCACCACGATGAGCATCGGTAGGGCGTGGGTTAGAAAACTTTCCCGGACAAAGAGAATCCCTGCCTCGGAAAAAAACCAAACAAAAAAAAATAAAATTAATAAAAAAAAAAAAAAATTGCCGAGCAGTCGACCCGCGCGTTTGCAGGACATGCAGAGACCTCTAGGTGGCAGAACAATGGCGGCGTGCGGCCTCGTCTAGGCGTGCGCGTCGGGGTGGGGCCTCGGCAGCGTTCAAGGGCGGGGTCTGGATGCGGCGGCCCAGTCCTTCTGGGCTCCAGCCAGGGTTTGGCAGCCATGGCTTGGCCCCGTGTGCGGCTGGTGGTCACCGCCGACGACTTTGGTTATTGCCCGCGGCGCGATGAGGGCATCCTGGAGGCCTTCCTGGCAGGGACCGTGACCAGCGTGTCGCTCCTGGTCAACGGCACGGCCGCCGAAAGCGCGGCCGAGCTGGCCCGCAGGTGAGGGCGGCCCCTTCCAGGGCCCGGTGGGTTTTCGGGGCCGCCCGCCCCGTGGTAGCCCGTGCTGGCTCGCTCGCTCTCGCGCTCCGCCCGCAGGCACAGCATTCCCACGGGCCTCCACGCCAACCTGTCTGAGGGCCGTCCGGTGGGCCCGGCCCGCCACAGCGCCTCGTCGCTCCTCAGCCCGGAAGGCTTCTTTCTGGGCAAGATGGGATTTCGGGAGGCCTTAGCGGCTGGCGACATTGCTTTGCCCCAGGTGCGGAGGCGTGGCTGCAGGGGGAGACGCATCTGGATCCTCCAAGCTCAGCCCGGAGGGGATCGTGGAAGTCGTTGGGTCAAAAGCGGGCGCTGGATACTCTCCTAGGGCGCCTAGTGCAACCCCCCTGGAGCAGTCACGTCGTGGCGCCTTGACGGAGCTCCCTGTGTGTGTGGCTGCTTCCCGGAGCTCAGGGTGTCTGTGCCCCTCCCTCCTCCAGGTGCGGGAGGAGCTAGAGGCTCAACTCAGCCGCTTCCGGGAGTTGTTGGGCAGGTCCCCCACGCACGTGGACGGGCACCAGCACGTGCATGTGCTCCCAGGTACGCCGATGGAATCGCCCCGGTCGGGGGTGGGCCTGGTGGGGGAACGGATGCCACCCGGTGGGGAGACTCCTCAGAGCCCGCCCCTCCCAGCAGGCGTGTGTCAGGTGTTCGCGGAGGCGCTGCAGGCCTGCGGGGTCCGCTTCACACGGCTGCCCGCCGAACGCGGGTTGGGCAGCTGCGCGTGGCTCGAAGCGCCAGCGCGAGCCTTCGCATGCACTGTGGTGCGCGATGCCCGTGCCGCCATGGGTCCCTTCTCCCGCCACGGCCTGCGGTGAGCACCCCTCCGCCCCCCTCCTCAACTCCAACCCTGCTGTGTCCCCATTGGTCCCAGGGCGCTCACCTGGCCAGATGTGCCCTTTCCCCAATCAAAAACCTTGGGAATTGACCTACTACTGTCCTGCTGCACCCTCTGCCGAGTCTGACCGGTCTTCAGGCAGGCAGTACCTCTGACATCCTGGCACCCACAGGTGGACCGATGCCTTTGTGGGCCTGAGCACTTGTGGCCGGCATATGTCTGCTCACCGAGTCTTGGGGTCCCTGTTGCGTGCCCTGGAAGATATCCCTGCTGGCCACGCCCTCACTGCGGAGTTGATGGCACACCCTGGATACCCCAGTGTGCCTCCAGCAGGAGGCTGCGGTGAGGGCCCCGATGCATTCTCTTGTTCTTGGGAGCGGCTGCATGAGCTGCACGTCCTCACAGCACCCACCCTGCGGGCTCGGCTGGCCCAAAATGGTGTGCAGCTCTGCGCTATAGACGACCTGGATTCCAAAAGGCCCGGGGAAGGGGTCCCCTGTGAGGCAACTATGGAACCCTTTCTGGAGCCTTCCCCACCCTGACACCGAAGGCCACTAAGAACTGCCTCTCACTGTGGAGGAAGGCCAAGGCTAAAGCTCCAGTTCAGCCAGGCCCTGGAGTAGGGTCCGACTTCTTAGAGTGAGAAGCCATTAACCCTGTTCCTTGGTCAGCCTTGCCTGGCTGCAGGCAGTCTGTGACATCTGGGCGTGAGGCCTGCTGAGCATTTATCTGGTGCCCATTCATGTTATAACCACTTGTTTAGGAGCAGAAGGTGGGTTAATAAAATAATGTCTTTCAGATTTGGCTGGTTCACAGTGTCCATAGTATTTTGCAGAAATAAGAATAGGGAACTACTTTGAGGCACAGATCAAGATATGCAAAAACATCCTCACGTTCTAATTCTGCTCATGCTTACATGTTTTAAATCCTTTAGTTAAAAAAAATAAAGTTACATTCACTTGTGTTAGGGGAGTAACTTGCATGCCATGGTTTGAATGCATTTTGTTTTTGAGATGGAGATCTTACCACATTGCTCAGACGGACCTGTTTACCCTAGCAATGCTTACATTCTTTTTTTTCTGAGGGGAACAAAAAAAATTCTATCATTAGGGTGTTTGGGGGAGGCAAATGATAACCATAATTTTGACTTAAAGAGGTTACCTGGGTGCTGGAGAGATGGCCCAGAGGTTAAGAGCACATGGTGGCTCATAACCATCTATAATGGGATCTGGTGCCCGCTTCTGGTGTGCAGGCGGGACACTACATAAATATTTTTTAAAATTTATTTATTTTTATGTACATTTGACATACATATATATCTATGTGAGGGAATCAGATCCACTGAAATTTGAGTTACAGACCAGATAATTGTGAGCTGCCATGTGGGTGCAGGGAATTGAACCAGGGTCCTCTGGAAAAGCAGCCAATGCTCTTAACCGCTGAGCCATTTCTCCAGCCCCATAAATAAATCTTAAAAAGAAGAAGTTATCTGGGGGATGACTTCGTGGGTAAAAGTGCTTGTGTTTGAGGCACTGGACTCTGGTGGAAGAAAACTCCCAGAAGTCATCCTCATTCTGAATGCCACAAATCTGCAAGTGCACATGATACACATAATAGTACTTTTAGTCATCTAAAAAAACAAAACAAAAAAAAAAAAACCAAGGTACTCTGTTATATGCAAGCCATTTCATTGAAAGAGGCTCTACAAACATGTAGGAGTGTTTACATTTTTTCCGGAAAGGTAGGCTGCTACTGAAATGAGAAACTAGGATTCTAGCTGTATCTGATGATTTATGGGTGTTGTGTGTGCTTGGAGTAGATGGGAATGGGGAAGGACACAGCCTTACACCATTTTTGAGGATGATAGATGGAGTACCTCATGGTAGTGGGGATTAGGCCCATAGTGTCATACATGCATGGTAGGCTGTCTTTGAGCCTCATCATCACAATGGTGACAATAAACTTCTGTCTTCCTGCCTCCACTTCCCAAGACTGGGATTAGGGGTGTGCATGGCCACTCCCAGTTAACATGTTTTTTTGGATTAACTCCTTGCATCCAGAGCTGCTTGCATGTTATGTAGGCTTCCTGTCAACTGAGCTATGTCCCCAGCCCTTGCATGTCCCATGCCCCCACTACAGACTTAGAGGTGGGAGCTGTAAAGCAGGGCTTTGAACTGATTTAACATGGTCTACATCCAACCTGGAACTGGGGAACTGGGAGGGCAGCAAGCTCTCACCTGACCTGACCAGACTGTGGACTTCTGAAGTGATCTTGCTCCTCTCTTGCCTTTATTCCCTTGACATGCTTCAGTCTATCATATTCTTCCCTGACCGAGGCTTGGTCAGGTTCAACACCTTGATGTCTGCGAACTTTGTCTGCTGTTACCATTCACTTCATCTTGACCCCTGTGGTCTGGGCACGCATTCTGCTAGCTGCTGACGGGAAGCCTAGCACAGGACAGCCTTATAAGCTAGAGATAGCTCTTAGAAGTGATCCTACAATGGACTGCTCATAAAAGATAGGGCTGAGTTCTGCTCTGCTGGGATATAGCCCAATGTACAGTTGGAAAATCAGTGTGATATGGGCCACACTGGAGGAAAAGGAAGGGTCTCTAGAAGCGTGGACCTTGGGCATAGCACTGGGTATACAGTCTGTACTGTCTGGCTTTCCAGGATTGTCTTCAGTCAACTCACTCTAGTCCTACAGGAAATGCCATTTGCCAGGCACTGCCTGGGCTGGGCCCCATGCTGCACTGCAGTCTCTTCCTCCATCTTGCTCAGTGTAGTGCTGTTTGCTCACGTTGGGCGTGGACAGGGCAGCAAAAGCCAAACTGACTTCTCCCTTGACTGCACAGCATGTGTAGGGACGAATCTCTCAGGGCTGAGTGGCTTACGAACTTATTCAGAAGTAAGGAAACAATGGGCCTTTGGCTACAGGAGCCTCAAAGAACAAGAAGGTAACAGGATACAGAAGGTATGGGACTTACGAACTAAATACTTATTTGAAGGGACACAAGGTAGGAAGTGATGGTGAATCGTGCTAAGGGAGTATGATCTTGAGTTCAAAGTCTGCAGTGCCCCAAGAATGTCTGGAAACAAAGATAAAATGATGCTTCAGGAAGTATTCCTAACAATCTGTAGACAAAAATGAGAAGGTACACCTGGTTTCATCAGGTGCCCACATGCCACAGGCCAGTTGGTGCTGTGCCCAGCCGAGGTGATCGCTGTAGTACCTTAGCAGTAGCTGTCTAGGAACCCAGAATTTCTAGATATGACTATGATTCAAGGAAAAGGCCTAAAATACACTTCAGTTCCAACACCATGATTGAGCTTCTCTTGACTTGTTCCCTTTTTTTTTTTTGCCAACTGCAGTCAACAACACGTTCTTGGGGCTACAAGGATAGAAGTGATATGTGTCTGCGATTTTCCCAGTGTTGACTACCCCATCTACTTATATCTGACAAGACAGAACAACCTGTAAGCCTCTTTCAGAAGCTGGGAAGTGGAAGTGGAGGAAAGAGTAGAGGTCCAAGTACTACTAGTCTATAGTCTCCAAACTGGCCCCCAGCAATGCCCATCCCTGAAGGAAGAAACTCATACATCCAAACTAGTGTCTGAGAACATTTTTATTAAGGACAGAATGGGGTCACAGCATCTTAGAAAGCCTATTCTCTGCCATTGTGGAAAGAGCAGGACAAGACCCGGCACTTCAAGGAACCAGGGGGATGTGTATTCCTGAGCCAACTTGGGTCAGGGGTGGGTGGGTGGGTGGCTGCTCCACAGAACTCTCCTTTTCTGGAGGGTCTAACTGCAGTATGGAGCGGCCAGGGCTGCCTGCCAGCTTGCTCAAAAGCCTGCTCCAGGGCAGGCCTGGGTAGAGCAAGGCATGCAAGCCCAAAGAGGGACACCACTGACTCAAAGCCAGGCCCGTGCTTCCAGGGCAGGCCATGGTTGTCAGTCCTAGGGCTGAGAGTCCCTGAGAGGGGCTGCTGGCCTAAGAGTACCCTCCCGTAGTGAGCAGAGAGCAGTGAGGGGTGTAACAGGCAGGGAGAGCTAAGCAACGAGACAGCTGAACTATCTCTAGATTCAGAAAAGCAACAAGAACAAATCGTGGTTGGTTTGGACAATTCTGACAGAATTTGGCATTTTATTACAAGTCTGAATGTGAGTGAAATAAAATCCATTGTCACTTTTCTGCCAATGAAGAGACAGACGTAGAAACGCAGGTCCAGTGCTCTGGCCATCCTGGGCACATGGAAGTCTCCAGAAACCTGCCCCATGCATACCTAGAACTAAAGCATAGTTCATTTATGCACCACAGGAGCCAAACAACTGGAAAACTAAATAATGTTACACTGCCTGAAAGGACATGTCTCACTTTTTTAGAGGCAAAGCCCAGAGTTGTCTTCCAAGTCTGTGAGCCCTAGGTAGCCCTGAAGTTATAGAACTAAGGTTAAAGCAGAAAGCAAGGTTTCTTGAGGCAATCTTCTCCACAGGATCTAGACCCCTAGTAGCAGAACTAGTTGGTGAACACAGGCAGTCATGCCATCAGCTTCCTCAGAGTGTCACTACTGCTTCAAGCACAATCCCACTTGCCTTGAAAAGACATTAACATTCAAATCTTGACAAAGTTCATTTGATGATAAATTCTAAGGACAAATTTTATTTCTACAAAAAAAGGCAATCAAAACAATATAAAACACATTGAAAGGATATTATTGAGTTAGCTTCAAGTGGAGCTTGACTCTGGAAAGGCTTTGAGTCCAGAGGGAGGGGAAAGGCCATCCTGTTCCTGGGCTGCACCAGCAGCTGCTCTGAGGAAGAAGCAGCTGGTTACAAAGCAGAGGTTACCAAGGCTGATCCTGCCGAGGGTAAACCATGCCAAGGGAGGCAGTGGTGGCCTGCTGTGCTGAGGAGTGGGAGCTCCGTGGCATATCCTAGCAGAGCTCAGTGGTGGAGAAACTTGAAATTTCGAAAGGATATTCTGGCTTTTGCTTGTGATGAGCAGCCAGTCTTCTACCACAGCTACAGGGAGATCTACTCACTGTCAGCCGTAGGAGCCTTTCTGGGGAGGAACTCATCACACAAGAGCATGGTTTTCTCTGCTGGCAGATCCTCCCTCCACGGTCACCACAAACCTGGTACTGCAGAGTTCCCTACAGAGACGGGAACTCTGACCACGGATATGCTCTGTGGGATCTGCCCATTGAGTCTATTTCTGTGGAAACACTTTGCTAAAATTATATGTAAACGCAGCTTCCCTTTGCATGGACTCTTTTATTTATTTGTTTTTGAGGGGGAGGTTGTTGATACTGTTTTATAATTTTTAAAAGGACATTACTAAGGTGGCATGAGGAGGACTTGAGCTATCACCCATAGGCAGTGTGGCACAGGAGAAGAGCTGCCGGTGCTGCTGCCCTTGTGGGGGAACTGGGGCCTTGGTCTGTGGAAGTGGGGTTTTAAAGGGCTTGTGAGAGGGAAAGGGGGTAACCACAACATTTTTTTTTAAAACCTTCTGGGCTAACTGCAACTTTGAGTAAATTTGGGCAAGAAAAGAAATGTCATTCTTTTGAAGTAGACTAAAGCAGTGATTTTTAAAACAAAGCAAGCAGAACTAGAACATCTGAATTTTTTAATCCTTCTTTACAGATTACCTAGACCACTTTTGATTAAGAAAACTGTAGAAAGTTAGTAACTGCCACAGGCGGACGCCAGGTGGTGGCACGTGTCAATTTTCCACAGAGTCCTGCTTTGCGGGGTATCTGAATGCACTGCTCGGGGTCTCTGCTCAAACTTGCTGGAATCACTCATGGCAGATTTTAGTCCACAGGTCGCTTTTCCCCATATTTCTTTGTAAACTCTTCAGCATTCTTACAGAATTTTTTACGGTCCTTAGAGTATTCTTCAGCTAGGTCAGCCCGGAGTGGGTGCTCGGGCTGGGGGTCGTTCACCAGTGCTATGAGGGACTGGATTACTGCCAAGAGAAAGATAAGGCATTGAGGGTTAAGACTCAGAAATACCACAGGCAAGATGCTACTAACCTCAGGAAAGAAACTACAACCTCTATGCTGACCCAAACCCAGCTTACTCCCTTTTTCTAATTTGTAACAGAGAAAGACCTTGAATTCCCGGCCCCCCTGAGCATTAGGGTTATAGCCCAGTGCCTACATCTGGTTTTATGGAGTCAAGGCTTTATGAATGCAAGGCTGGCTCTGCACCAAGTGAGCTACATCCCATGCCCACAATGTACTTTAAAGACAAAATATCCTTCTGTTTATTCCAAAATCTAAGCACCAGAACTCAACCCATCTCTTCTGTAATCAGAAGAAAGACAATCGCCAATAAACAGCAGCTGAGGCCCAGCCTCACAGCAGCCTTCCAGGCCTGAACCTTGGTGGGTTATACAAGTTTACTGGTAAACTGTCATATGTTGTTTTGACTCATTGAGAAGCTGCCTTTGGAAGAGGGGTTGACTGTTCCTCCAATTTCAGAACCAAGCATGATTACGTCAAGTGTCCTCCAAGGTTATCTGAGAATGTACTATGTCCTCAACTCAGTGCAGGGGAGTAGAACAACAAAAGAGCCAAAGAGTATCCTTGAGAACAGCTAGAAGGTGAATCATTCCCACCCTAAGTTACTACTGTTTATCAAATGATGTAAAAATGCCTGCAGCGGGAAAGAGGTGGAAAGTTGGAAGCACAGCCACAGAGAGAAAGTTCAATTAGAACTGCAGCTGTTGCCTCAATTTCCCCTGTCGATTTCTGTTGTGTTGATGGTTTTCTTTCCTCCCAATCTGTTATTTGCTCTGTGCTCTTAACCTCTGAGCCATCTATCCAGGCCCTAGTTGTTCTTTTATATGGAAGTCTTATCTAAAGAGACTCTGCTCTGTCTGGGACTCTGACAGACTCCAACTGACTACCTTCTTCTTTCTTCTTCTTTTTCTTCTTCCTCCTCCCTCCCTCCTCCTTCTTCTTTAAGACAGGGTTTCTCTGTGTAGCCTTAGCTGTCCTGGACTCACAGATATTTGTCTATCATTGCCTCCCCAAGTGTCATGATTACAGGCATGCTACCATGCCTGGCTCCAACTGGCTACCTTTAAAGAAGGTCCCTGCCCCACTTAGGTGCCATACTACCTATCCACTGACATGGTCTCACTATGTAGCCCTGGCTGGCCTTGAACTTAGAGATCCCCCTGCCTCTGCTTCCCAAGTTCTGAGGCTCAAGGTGTGTACCACTACACCCAGCACTATTTATTCTTTGGTTTTGGCTTGCTATATACTTATTAAAATTCAAAACTGAAAATAAGGCTGGCCTCAGCCATTTTCTGGGCAGTACAGAATATCTGGCCCTCCTGGCCGCAGTCAGTGCCACTCTTCTGTGCTTTGGGGCCAGCAGGCCTGTTCTTCACATCCCTACTTGCCTGTACATAGGGGCCTGGTGTGGGTAGGTTCCCATTCCAGTCTGCTATGATGTACTCTGCTCAGTTAGGGCAAAAAAGCATATTATAAAGCTGCACCTGTCTGTCAGCAATGAGCCCACCTCAGAAGAACTATAGGAAGACAGGATTTACCACAAAAAGTGCTGTATGACTGAAAGATTACAAAGTAACAAATTCCCAAATTAATAGTCTTTAACTAGACATGTTAGCTTCACAGCTAAAATTACATCACCTAAAAACATAAGACAGGAAACAAGGTCCTTAGTTTGAGGGCAGCCTGGGCTACATAGCCACAATCCATACACTGTTTACAGAATCACATCATCATATTGTTTTTATGAGAGTAACTGTTTCAAGGAAGCAAAGTATTTTTAAAGTTTGTGTATCTTCTACTCTGAATCCATACTTCATTTTTTTAAATGGTTAAACAGTATGTCATTGTATAGAACTAACATTGTCGGTTAGTCCTTGGTCAAGTTGACACAGGCCAGGGTCATCTGGGAAAAGGGAACTTCAGCTGAGAAAATGCTTCCACTAGACTGGCCTGCAGGCAAGTCTACAGGGCATCTTGACTAATGGTTGGTATAGGAGGGCCCAGCTCATGGTGGTGGTGCCACCCTTTGGGCATATAGATGGTGACAGGATATGTAAGAACATAAGCAAGCCATGAGGAGGAAGCCAGTAAGCAGCAGCCTTCTATGCTCTCTACCTCCATTCTCTTTACTTTTTGAGACAGTTTCTCTGTGTAGCCTTGGTTGTCCTAGAACTCATTCGGCAGACCAGGCTGTACGGGAACTAAAGAGAACCACTTTTCTCAACTTCTATTTTTATTTTGTTTATCCACTTTTATTTTATGTGTGGGTATTTTGCCTGTATATATGTTTGAGCCCTGGTGTACGCAGTGCTCAGGGATGCCAGCGGGCACTAGATCACCTGCAACTGTAGTGAAAGATGGTAGCTGTATGTGTGCTCAGAATTAAACCATGGTCCTCTGGATGAACAAGTCTCTCAACTATTCAACTCTTCAGCCCCCAATCTTACTGTTTTTATTTTTCATACTTGTCTAATAAAACATGTCTTTGAGGGACTGGAGAGATGATGACTTAGTGGTTAAGAATACTGGCTGCTCCTCCAGAGGATATGGGTTCAATTCCCAGCACCCATGTGGCAGCTTACAACTGTCAATAGATCTAGTTTCAGGGGAATCAACACCCTCTTGTGGCCTTCCTAGACACAAGACATACACAATGTACACAGAAATACATGAAGGCAAAACACCAACACCATGACTTTGAAAGGAGTCATCAATGGAAATGTTCCTAAGACATGGCAGAAGAAAACCACAAGTAGATGCTAAGAAACAAGTGACATGCTCATTTTACAGCTTTAGGAATTGCAGAAGAACTGCAAGATATTAAAAAAGGAAGGTGATACAGGGTGATGATGGCCGGACAGCAGTTATGAAACAGGACCAGTCAAACAAAGACAGTGAACACAACAGCATCTGCCACATGACAACAGTGTCACTTCCAGGAGGGCCAAGTAACCCACACAAGCATGTAGAGAGACAGGGACTGGAAAGATGGCTTTCTAGAGGACCTAATATTCACGTGGCATCTCACAGCACTTGAACTCTAGTCCTGGAGGATTTGATGTCATCTTCTGCCCTCCTAACACTGCATGCGTATAATGCACAGATATCCAGTTAGGTAAACATACACATTTTTGTTGTTGTTTTTTAGAGATGGGGTTTCTCTATGGAGCCCAGGATGTCCTGAAACTTGCTCTGCAGACCAAGCTGGCCTTGAATTCACAGAAATCTGCCTACCTCTGCCTCCCAAGTGCTGGAATTAAAGGCATACACCACTACTGCCCAGCTACATACACATTTTTTAAAAGAAAGAAAGAAAGAAAAAAAAAAGCATGTAGAGACAGTGGCCCCTCCTCTACCTATGCACCCACCTCCCTCACCCTGAATGCCCTGCCTCAGTTCCTCTAATACTCAGCCTGCTTCCCTGTGCAGGGATGTACTTGTCTGACCAATAGGATCCAGGAGAAGAGCCATGCTAACAGTACTAGCACTACACTGAGTTATAAGGAGCCTGTTGCTTTTGCTTTCAAGCTAGAGCTCCACCATTTGTAAGACAAGGTCCAATCAACTTCATGGAGAATAAGCAACACAAAGAGAATCAAGTGGCGAGCCAGCACCAACTGCCACACATGTGAATGATGGCAAGTGGGACAATGTACCTCCGATAAGAGTACCTGAGCAGCCTCAAGAATGACCAGCCCAGTCTGAGACAGCCAATCTACAGAATGAGCAATAAACGGTTACTCTTAGCTACTGTTTCATTTTATCTTTAATTAATTAAACTTCTATGTGTATTAGAGTTGTACCTGCATATATGTTCGTGTACCATGTGCAAGCCTGGTTGGTACCCTTGGAGGCCAGAAGTGGGTAGTAGGTCCCCTGGAACTGGAGTCACAGACAATTGTAAACTACCCTGAGGGTTCTGGGAATTGAACGCATGTCCTCTGGAACAGCATGCACTAAGTTTCAATGGGGTTATAACAAGCCACAGGTAACAGACACAGGAGAATATGGCATCGAGCACTACTACTAACCAAGAGGACAGCATCAAAGCCATGCTACAAAGACAAGCAATTAGTTTTTCTAGGAAGAAGCCCTACCCTGGCCCAAACCAAGAAAACAGTAATTCTGATACCATACTCGAAATGAAAAATATAATAAATAAATGAATGAATGAATGAACAAACAAACAAATAAATAAATAGGGGTGTTTTTTTTTGGGGGGGGGGGGCAACATTTCTTCTCTGTATAGTCCTATCTCTCCTGGAACTCACTTTGTAGACCAGGCTGCCCTCAAATTCACTGATATCTGCCTGCCTCTACCTCCTGAGTTCCGGGATTGAAGGTGTCCAGCACCATCCCTACCCTGAATGAAATTCTTTTTTTTTTTTTAAAATAGATTTTTTTTTTAAGATTTATTTATTACTTATACAACATTCTGCCTGTACACCAGATCTTACTATAGATGGTTATAAGCCACCATGTGGTTGACTGGGAATTGAACTCAGGACCTTCGG
>NW_026591497.1:396618-455114 GCF_907164565.1 Psammomys obesus | reverse complement strand
TCTTAATAACCAATAAGTACATTTAACTAAGGAATAGGAAAGTAATGTTGAGTAGTGGTAGTCCCTGAGAGTTTGCGACCAGCCTGGTCTACAGAGCAAGTTTAGGATAGCCAGGGCTACCCAGAGAAGCCTTGAAGAAAAGAAGAAGAAGAAAAAAGAAAGAAAAGTACCCCTAACCTCTCTGGCTCTTTGGAGGGAGGGGAGAAGGCCCAACTTGAAACAGTGCTGGCTATGTATGTAGATATGAACATGAAATAGCACTAGGAGGTAGTAAAGCATTTGCACCCAGTTTTTGTGAGCTTCCTGGCCCCGGCCTCCTTGTCATCAGTTCTCAGGTAAAGGAGGAGACCCTCAACTGTGGCCACTGCCAGAGGGTCCGGTGTAGAAGCACTTTTCCCTAGGCTAGGTGACTCTACTAAACAAGGTCTCTGGAAGTTCTAAGAACAATTATAACACAGATCAAATACTTTTCTAAGAAAGATGAACATGGACATAGACAGCCACATCTAATTCTAAGACACCAATCATTTGCTTTCACAGGAATGCTACTCAAGTCTGACTGTATCTTGTCCTGAACTCCCAAATCACCTAATGGGGGCTTCCCATACTTAGCCTATGCCCTTCTGTTGGTCTGAAAGGTCCTCACTAATCTCTCTTCTAGGCTGATTCCAAGTGCTAACTATTGTATGCATACAGCACTACCCTCGGTTTGTCTACTAGGTCAATGCCCCTGCACAGTTAACACTTCACCTGAAATGAGGGTCTCATCAGTACTTCTACATGCACTAGAGTTGCTACCATACTAGTTTTCTCACCTCTGTCTCATAGGGAACTGAAGAGAACCTTGAAGCCCCTATCACAAAGCAGTATTAACCGAAGAGAGCCCTATCTATGGCAGGGAGAAGAAATGTACATGCCTCACCTTGGTCAGTCTTGGTGGCTGGCTTCCAGTTTTCAGCACTAATTACTGGCAGACAGACCTGCCCCTTCTCATCGATGTTAGGGTGGTAGATCTTTGTTTTAAATGTGATCTTGGGTGGTTTGAATGGATACTCTGCTGGAAAGTTGATTTCAATTCTGAAGGCCCCCTTATCATATGGAGGGTTGTCCTAAAAGGAAAGGGGGTAAAAGATCAAAATGAACATACCATAGTTCACACAACTATGTGGACAAAGCAGGGCTGCTTTAACTGTTCATTAATTATTCCTAATGGTACATCAACTGAAGCCCTCCATCCAAAAGGTAACCCAACAACTAACCAGTATTTCTAGACAAGATGCTCAATAGGCTGAAAAGGTTTGAAATCAATATCAAAATAGCCTTATTATTTTTTTCAGGAACATGGTGGTTTAAATGAGGATGGCCTCTATAGGTTCATGTTTGAATGCTTGGTCCAAAGTTGGTGGGACTGTTGGGGAAGGATTAGGAGGTGTGGCCTTGTAAAGAGAAAGTGTGTCACTGGGGATAGGCTTTGAGCTTTCAAAAGCCCATGCCATTCCTAGTTATCTTTCCCTCTCCCTCTGCTTGTGGATCATATGTAAGCTCTCAGCTACTACTGTAACATCATGCATGCCTGCCTGCGCCTTACTCCCATGTTGGTCACAGGCTCACCCTCTGAAACTATAAGCCCCCCAAAACTTTTTTTTTTCTATACAAGCTACCTCTGCTTCACAGCAGCAGAAACATAACTGAAACAAGTGGATTTTTTTAGAGTAGAGTAGTAAAACTGAAAGTACTGAAAAAACTCAGAGGCTAAATTTTCCCTCCAAATACATCCATGGACCTATATTGCATAAGTTTACCTCTGGAAGTAATACATTTTATGGGTTTTGCGTGGGTATATTTTAGAACCTGAATCATGTATTGTATAGTTGCTACGATTTAAATATGTCTTTCCCAAATTCACGCATGAAAAGTGAATCATGAGCTGATGAGGGTAAAGGTACTTGCAGCACAAATGTGACAACCTGAGTTAGAACCTCAGATCCATATGGCAGAAAAAGAAAATCAACTCCACAAAATTCTGTGTGCTCTACTAAATATGGCCCCTATTCTCTCCCTCTGTCACACACATACTAATAATAAATCAAAACTTTAAACAAAATAAAATCATCAGGGCTAAAAATGTAGCTCAGTGGTAAAGCATCCCCAAGAACCTGAGTTCAATCCCTAGTACCAACACCCCCCACCACATTAGCACATACACACCCTACTCATGATGCCACATCAGGGTGTGGATCCCTTATGAAAGAGATCCCTAGAGGGCTGGCATGTCCTTTTTACTGTATGAGAGAAAACCAAGAAACTGGGAACCATCAAACACTTTGTCTGTCAATGACTTGAACTAATATTTCTCAGCGTCTCTCTGGCACTAGGAGAAATGTTTCTGTTGTTTATAAGCCATATACTCAACAGTATTTTTTACAGTGGCCTGAATAAATGTATACAGTAGCTTTCTAAGTGGCTTCTTCCATGATAATATGCAATTAGCTCATGTCTTTATTACTAAGTGATACTTGTCTAGAAATACTTACCAAAGGATATCTTGGTAATTATAAATAATTACCTGCTACAGACACTGCTGTGAAGGTTTTTGCCCAGATAAAAAAGAGCAAAGATTATCATTGTTGTCTCGTGTCATAAGAGTATGTTTAGTTTTTTATGAAACTGTGTATTTTCCTCACCACTGAGAATAATTCCTGAGAGAAAAACTTGTTTTGGCACACAGTCCACACTGTGATAAGGAAACAGAGCAGAGGTAGAACCAGCCTAAAACCTTCAAAAGCCCTCCCTTAGTGACTTCCTTCTACCAGCCAGACTGCACATCCTAAAAGTTCTACAGTGCCACCACTCTGAACATGAGATTATGGAGGGTAAATTTTTAAAGATTTATTTTGTGTGTGTATGCATACACGTGTGAGCAGCTGAAGTCAGATATCCTTGAACTAGAATCACAGGTGGTTGTGAACTCCTGGATGTGTGCAATAAGCCATCCTTTCAGCCCCTGTAGGGGGTACTTCAAATTCTGTAACACTGCCCAACCGTCTTTCAAAGTTCCACTTGCAGGCCTCCAGTAATGAATGAGCATTCCTGTTGCTTGATAGTCTTATCAGCATTTAAAGCTGTCAATATTTATTGTCACCATACTAAGAGATGTGGAGTGGCACTTCACTGTTGTTTCAAGTTTTTCTCAATGACATATTATATTATGTTGGGGAATGTTTTTGTGCACTGTATATTCAAATGCTGATTTCTATACCCAGAGACCTAGTTGCAGTCAGATGTTGGCATTATCATTATTATTGAAGCATCTCCTGTCTCAATGTTGTATAGAAATTATTCTCCATTACCTCTGATTGGTTTCAAAGAGCTGAACAGCCTACAGCAGGGCTGGAGAGTTAAGGCAGGACTTCTGATCCCAGGAAGGGGGTCCCAGATAGAGAAAGAGGAGGTCACCATCAGAGAGTTGAGAGGAGGACAAGGATGGAGCAGGTGCAGCCAGGGAGAGAGTAAGATGGCAGGTGATGGGGCACGTGGCTGGGAAGTAGGCCAGGTCAGCAGAGTTGGGTTAGCATACTTGAGTATCTGCCCAGCTCTAGTGCTTGAAACTTATTAATAAATATAATAGGTCTTCATATCATTATTAGGAAGCTAAAGTGGATGTAGAAAAGCCCTAGTTTTACAATATTAAGTTTGTCATGTATATTTCTCTCTTTAAATAATTTTTTTTAAACATTGTGTGAGTATGTATGTGTGGGCACACAGGCTCAGAGAACAACATGTAAAAGTCAGTTCTCTTCTTCCACCTGTGGGTTCCAGAGAACTGAATTCATGTCACCAGGCTTGGCAGTGAGTGCCCTTACCCCCTGAATCAGCTCACCAGCACTTAAAAAAAAAAAAAAAAAAAAAAACACACAACCAAAAACATTCCTTTCTATGTAGCTGAAGCTAGCTTTGAACTTGCAGTCTTCCTGACTTTCTCCTGAGCCCTGCAATTACAGGTACATACCATCATATCATATCTACTACCACCATCTCAACCAGTCCCATTTTTTAAAAGAAGAAAAGGGGTTGCCCAGGCCCAGGATATCCCTAAAATACTGGGCTTAAGTACTCCTCTAGGCCTAGCCTTCCAAGGGCCTGAACTGTAGGTACACATCATTACACTTTACCCATACATCTTCATTTGTGAGTTAAGATTGTTGTTATTCCTACTTTACATTAGGTTTTCTTTTTTCTACCCAGAAATAACTTTTTAAAAATTGTGTAAGCCAGGCGCGGTGGCGCATGCCCGTAAGCCCAGCACTTGGGGAGGCAGAGGCAGGCAGATCGCTGTGAGTTCGAGACCAGCCTGGTCTACAAAGTGAGTCCAGCACAGCCAAGGCTACACTGAGAAACCCTCTCTCTCAAAAAAAAAATTGTGTGTCTGTGTATGCACATGTGTGCACCATCATGTGCCACTGTACGATCAGTGGAAAGCCTGACCAACCTACCCAAGTCAATCCTCTCCTTCTACCGTGTCCAGGTTCCAGGGTCTCTGGGCTTTTCTCCACCTACTCACCTCCATACTGCATGCTTTCCTTACATTTAGGCTCTCTGGTTTGTAAGATGCCTAGAAGTACCATGGCAGACCCCACACTTCACCTTACCTCCTCACATCAGCGACTGAGCTCAGGTCATCAGGCTTGACAGTAAGTACCTTTAACTCACTATACTATCTTGAGAGACTATCAGTCAAATTTCTCATACTTCTGAGCCTGTTATCTGCAGACTGGAAGAAAAACTATAAAAGGATTCATAATAGTCACACATGTCTTCACTTTATTTCTCTGGGGCTTGTATAGATATGGCTGTTCCTATGTGGAAGAGAGACACTCTCATATACTTATCTTCACCAACTCCAGGCCAAACTTTGGTACAAGGTTCTTATCCCCAACATCATTACTCTGCCTTCCCTGTTTTCAACTTATTTCCTGCTATTCTCAATGATCCCATTTCCTTACTAAAAACTGGAAAAGAGTTCTTTACCAGATAAGTTTTATTTTTGGAAGCATTTTTACTTTTTTATGAAGCTATGAACAGAGCTAGAGACAAATAACCCAATACAGAACATACTAAGTGATGGTAAGTCAAAGAAGTCTAAAAAGCTTAATCTCCCCTGGGTAATACCACTACTCTGCTCAATGGTGGAACCTGAAAGGTATGAGCTTCAATTCTTTGGGACCTCCACTCTACCCAGCTCCAGAACTGAAGAATCCCTCCACACTGTGCTGCTTTTTTTTTTTTCCAAAAATTTATTTATCTATTATTTATACAGTATTCTGTCTACATGTAGACCTGCAAGCCAGGAGAGGGCACCAGATTTAATTATAGATGGTTGTGAGCCACCATGTGGTAGCTGGGAATTGAACTCAGGACCTCTGGAAGAGCAGCTGGTGCTCTTAACCTCTGAGCCATCTCTCCAGCCCTGTACTGCTGTTCTTAAATTTGGGCTCCCTACCTCCATACCCTGGGCCTACCTATCTAGAAACTCTTCAGCAAACAGATATGCCTATTGGCAGTTGAGACTGACATGTACCTAGTCTCCAGATTCCCATACTCTAAGCCCAATCAGGGAAGGGAGGCACACGTGATATCTTCAGGAAGACGGGTATGCTGAACAAAGGAAGGGAAAGACCTTCTAGCAGAGGATTAGAGACTAGGGTGTCAGGTTGGAGGGACAGCACAGGATATGCTGGGAGGATGTGAGTAGGCAGTTGGCAAGCAACTAAGACTGTAAACTGTAGCCTAAACCAAGGCACTGAAACTGCCGGCAGGCTGGGTGGGAGCAGGGATGTTCAGGAATGGTAAAGCCTTCTTTGGTGTATGTGAGGCAGCCTGGCACTGCTGGAAATAACAGGGTCATTTTTGGGAATTCTACCTCTCAGATATTAGCCCTCAGATATCTCACATGCATATGCACACACAATATGTTTACTGTTTTCAACTCTAAGTGTATGTGTCTGTGTGTTTGTATGACAGGTGTATGAGGGCCCACAGACACTAGAAGAGAGTGTAGACTCCCTAGACTTCCTTACAGGTGGTTGTGAACTGCCTGATGTGGGCATTGGAAAACTGAACTTAGTCCTTCAGAAGAGCAAGAAGACCCTTTTTATCTACTGAGCCATGTTCATGCCCATTTTTACTCATTTTTATTATTACTTTGAAAGAAACTTTTAATCTTCCCTCAGAACTGCCAACAAATACTCTGATCTATCTTGTGTGATGAATTATAAAATCCTCCATGGGCCAGGAGTGGTGGTGCTTATCTTCAATCCCAGCACCACGGAGGCAGAGGCTGATGGATCTCTATAAGGCTTGAGGCTAGCCTGGACTACATAAAAGTGTTCCAGGCCATCCAGAGTTACACAGTGAGTCCCTATCTAAAGAGAAGGGAAGAAAAAAGGAAAGGATCCTCCTGCCCCAAAACCTGAAACAAAAAATACTGCCCAGAAAGGGCACAAAGTATCTGAACAGACAGCCTTTCTGGGCTCCCACTCAGTGTATAGCAAGTCACATGTCTGTCCACAACTTGTCTGTGCTAGACATGAAATAGCCATAAAACTTCAAAACCAGGGACACAAGTTTCCAGGTAACTGAACCATGTAGAGGTTCCTAGAAAAAGAGTATAGAGTATGTGTAAGAAAGGCATGGACTCTATGCTCCTTGATAGACAGCTTCAGATGTAAAAACAGAATTTCCATCAAGTTCCAGCTGGCCTTGCTAAAACCACTATCACTAACCTCCCCCCGCCAAAAAATAAAAAAATAAAAAATAAAAAATAAAAAAATAAATGTCTGGCTGAGAAAGCTTGTCTCCCCAAGATAGTCTGTCTCAACTAAGCAAATAACCCCAAGAAGTAGGGAACAAAGGCCTGCACATAGCCCCCTTCAGCTGAATCACTTTGCTCATCCCCAAGCCCTATTTAGACTCCAAGCATTTCCCGCCCTCCTCCTTGCTGTTTGGGAAAACAGACAACAGCCTCATCTGCTGAGGTCAGATCCTAATCTCCATCTTCTGTCTCTACTCTGTTCTTACATCTTAACAACCCTGAGCCCATCCGAGCCTTGCTCAAAACATCTCTTCATTTTTACAACAGTACTATATGCTGCTCATAAACTGGTAAATATGTCTTCAGTAAATTGCTCAGGTAAACTCATCAAAATACAGAGACAGTTGTGAAACCCAGATTTGTATTTAGCCTAGAAAACAAAACATTATTTTAAAACAAAACAAAATCAAGCTAACAGGAACAAAACAAGAGGCTGAGGGTGTAGCTCAGTTGGTCAAGTGCTGGCCTATGGTGCAAAAGGCCCCGAGTTCCACCCCAGGTAATAGTCAAGTAGCCATGGTAGTACATTCTGGGAGAGATAGAGCATTTCAACTATACATTAGAACTGTAGAATTAAATCAGTTCTAGAAAAATCTTATCCACTTTATCTTTATATAAGAAAAGTGACTGGTTTTGAAATGTTTCCTTAGCTGGGTGGTGGTGGTGCACCCCTTTAAGTACAGCACTCAGGGAGGCAGAGGCAGGTGGATATCTTGAGTTCAAGGCCAGCCTGATCTACACAGTGAGTTCCAAGACAACCAGGATGGCATAGTGAGACCCTGTCTTGAGGGGAAAAAAGGTGACATGCAGGGGGTGGTCACGGTGTCACTTCACAGCAACAGAACACTCACTAAGTCTTAGTTTGTTTTTTATTGCTATGAAGAGACCCCAGGACCACGGCAACGCTTATAAAGGAAAACATATAATTGGGGCTGGCTTACAGTTCAGAGGTTTAGTCCATTATTGTCACAGGTGAAACATGGCAAAGTGTAGACAGATATGGTGATGGAGAGAGGCTGAGAGTTCTACATCTTCATCAGAAGGCAGCAGAAGACTGTCCCAACTGGGCATGGCTTAAGTATATATGAGATATCAAAGCCCAGCCCCGCAGTGACCACTTCCTTAAACAAGTCCACATCTCTTAATAGTGCCACTCCCAAAGGGCCTATGGTGGCCAATTACATTCAAACTACCACAGATAGTATACATGCCTTTAATTCTAATATTCTATACTTTCAGGAAGCTAAGGAAGAAAAACAGAGAATTCATGAGAGCAGATCTCAAAAAACCAAAACATAAAACTATTTAATAACAACAAAAACCCTTATTTTATAAATATTTATTTATAAACAGCACTGTTCTATAATAAAACATTTTATAGCACTTCACTAAAATTCCAGTGATTTTCTGTCCCATCTTAACTCATCTGTTCTAGAGCAAGTCTCACAGGCAAATGCTGTCATTATCTATAACTGGAAGACAAAAAAGACAGTAGCTGAAATGACTGGCCTAAAACTCTTAAACTATGTAAGTTCCCTCTCCTATATTTTCAAGTATTCATTTTTGTGCCTTCTGTGGAATTTGGAATCAAAGGTGACTGAGCAAATGCGCCAATGTTCCAACTGCCTGCTGTATCATTTATTTATCTGAGGTCTCGTGTGTGATGAGCATTTAAAAGGGAGTTTGGGAAAGGGTAAACATCCCAGAGTCTTCATTTCTTGGCACCAATCTCCAAACCACAAAATCACTTTATTGCAGTTAAATTCAAGAGGAAACTTTTCATAATAAGGCACCAAATTATCTATGATCTTCTTACCCATTTGCGGGGAGGAGGGTGAGACAAGATCTTGCTATAGCCAGCTGGCTTCTAACTCAGCTCTGTCTTCTCTCTGGCTGAGATTAAAATCATGCACCACCACACTCAGCTCCTACTCTTTCTATATGGCACCCCTTCAAGAATTCCCCAGGCTCCTTTCCTTTTGGATCTATCACTGATCCTACAAAGGAAGTTAGGACAAGCTTCTAGCTCCATGACATAGAATGCTCTAACACAATGTATCCCACCTGGGTAAGAGTGAGACCCTGTCATAAACAAACAAAAGTAGCATCTGTCATGAATATCCAAAAGCCCTAATAATACCAGCAGGCTTTTAGGTTTTGGTACAAATGAAAAAAAAAAAAAAAAAAAAAAAAGATTTTGGTTTTTGGTATAAAAAAAAAAAAAAAAAAAAAAAAAAAAAAGCTTGTGTTTGTTTGGCTTGGTTTTTACAGACAGGGTTTCTCCATGTGGCCCTGACTGCCCTAGACTCGCTTTTATAGACCAGGCTGGCCTCACCTCAAACTCACAGAGATCTGCCTGCCTCTGCCTCCTGAGTGATGAGATTACAGACATATGCCACCATGGCTGGCAGAAAATAAGCTTTTAAATGGGATACTGCTCATAGGAATCAGTGACCTTCAGAATGCTCATAACAGAGCATTACTTTCTTAGTTTCAAGACTTTCTCCATGATCCCAAAAAAACACAAAGGGCACAGACTGAGACCATAGTGTTGCTAATTAAATTAAACTAAGGCTAGGGCATTTGGCCTACAGTAGTACCCCTTCCAAGAGGGACAGGACATGACAGATAAACTGCCAGACAAGCTGAAAAGGCACACATTCATTCTACTTTCCAAGACTCAACCTTCACATTTACCAAAATAACATCCTTTACTACCAGAAAAACCCAGATTCTCGTTTAAGACATGGGCTATAAGTAGACACAGAGAAAAAAAAAAAAGAAGAGATCCAACTCCCCTGACCTCCACAAGTACAAAATGACATGTACACACAACCCATACAGTAAATAAACTGTAATAAAAAGACAAAAAAAAAAAAAAAACCAAAACATCACCTCACATATAGACAAAGACAAAAAAGAAAAGACAATAAACAAATAGGACTCCCAAAATACAAAATTTGTCAACAAAAACTGACGAAATTAAAAAAGATATATATTCTCAAAAAATAGCTCTAAAATGAGCTAGGTGATGGTGGTGCACGCCTGTAATACCAGCACTCAGGGAGGCAGAGGCAGTCGGATCTCTGAGTTTGAGGCCAGCCTGGTCTACAGATACATCAAGTCCAGGACAGCCAGGACTATACAGAGAAACCCTGTCTCAAAAAAAAAAAAAAACAAAAAACCAACCAACCAAACAAAAAGCCAACTGTGGTGGCACATACCCGTAATCCCAGCACTCTGGTGGCAGAGGCAGGTGGATCTCTGTGAGTTCCAGGCCAGCCATGTCTACACATCAAGCTTTAGGACAGCCAGGGCTACACAGAGAGACCCAAGTTTCGAAAAACAAAACCAGACCAAAAT
This sequence comes from Psammomys obesus, assembly GCF_907164565.1. Lineage (NCBI taxonomy): Eukaryota > Metazoa > Chordata > Mammalia > Rodentia > Muridae > Psammomys > Psammomys obesus. The sequence continues at coordinate 444,880 of NW_026591497.1, read as the reverse complement.
AAAAAAAAAAGGGGTGGGGGGACCTGGCAGTGATGGAGTGTGCCTTTAGTCTCAAGCACTTATGTGGCAGAAGTAGGTAAATCTCTGAGTTCCAGAACAGCCAGCCAGGGCTAAACAGATACACAGAGAAACACTGCCAAAACCAAAACCAGACACAGCCAATAATAACAACAAAAGCCAAGCACTGGTGGCCCACACCTTTAATCCTAGCACACACAGAAGACCAGCCTGGTCTGAGAAAGTTCCAGAAAGCTACACAGAGAAACCTGTCTTGGAAAAAAAATAAGAAGACAACAACTCTACTATAAAGATGATAATACTACCGAAAGTGATTCAATGCAACTTACATCAAACTCCCAACAATGCTTTGTGAAAAACACTCCCATGTGGAATTCCCGGGAGCCTTCACCCAGATCAAGTGTAACTACCCTAAATTAGAGCTTGAAGAACAACAGTTACTGATTTCAAAATGTACTATAAGCTGACTGTGGGCTTCACACCTGAAAGCTTAGTATCTGGAAAGCTGACACAAGAGGCCAGTTTGTGACACACACAGTGCATTCTAGGCTGGCCTCAGGTACACAGGAGATCTTGTTTCAAAAAAGAAACCAAACAAAAATGAAGCCAACATTACTAGTAAGTGACAATAATCAAAACAATGTAGCACTAGTATAAATGGATAGGTATTAACAGAATAAAGTTGAAGCCTGGGCGAAGGAGACAGCAAGTAGATAAGTAAAGGTGCTTACTGTGTGAAAACCTGGGTTCAAAAGAACCCACAGGGAAGCCAGATGCCATAGAACAGGGCCTGTAATCCTGACCCCCTACACACACACACAGGTAGAAGAAAGTGAAGACAAAAGAATCACCAGAGGCTCTGCCGTACTTAGCCAAAAAGCCAAAACAGAACAAAAAAGAAACAAAAAGTCCCTTTATGAAAGAAGGTAAGAACAACATCCCAAAACTGCCCTCTGAACTCCACTCACACTGGTGCGTAGCCACAAAATTAGCATTTTAAAAATGGAAAGCCCCAGGGACTGTCTGTGACTTGAACTAATTGGTCTGCTCTTTGATCACCTCCCCATGAGGGGGGAGCAGCCTTACCAGGCCACAGAAGAAGACAATGCAGCCACTCCTGATAAGACCTGATAGACTACGATCAGAAGGAAGGAGAGGAAGACCTCCCCATTCAGTGGACTGGGGAAGGGGCATTGGTGGAGGAGGAGGGAAAGTGGGATTGGGAGGGGAGGGAGAAGGGAGCTACAAGAGGGATACAAAGTGAATAAACTGTAATTAATAAAAATTGAAGAAAAAAAAAAAAAACCCACAAAAGCCCAAAGGCTGGGCATGGTGATGCACACCTTTGATCCCAGCACTAGGGAGGCAGAAACAGCTGAATCTCTGTGAATTCGAGGCTAGCCTGGGCTATGATAGCCACCCCTATGTAGAGAAACCCCGTCTCAAAATTAATTAATTAAAATAAATTTAATGGTGAGATGGCTTAGAAATTAAAAGCACTTTTATTCTTTTTTTTTTTGAGACAGGGTTTCTCTGTGTAGCATTGACTGTTATAGACACTCTCTGTAGACCAGGCTGACCTCAAACTCACAGAGATCCATTTGTCTACGCCACCACACCCAGTTTGCACTTCTTATTCTTAGAGAAGATCTGGGTTTGGTTCCCAGCACCCACAGAGCAGCTAAATACAACTCTTCTAGCCTCTGAGGACACTAGCATGCATATAGTGCACAGACATACACACAGGGAAAACACCCATACATGTAATATAAAAAATTAAAATTAAAGGTAGAGGGCAGCCATAAACTTAATAACAGAGTATTTACATACGAAGTTCTAGGTTCAGTCCCCAGTGCAACAGAGAGGTAAATAAACCTGGACCACCATGGTAAAGATGCACTGTTTGTAGGAAGTGCCACTCAGCCACTTCTCCCCTTGAGTGCTATAGCCACGATTAAAGAGGAAGGATCAGTAACTTCCTAGGAAGGGGAAGGATAGGGTAGAACACAGCTGAAGTGTCATGATAACCGTCCACCCCATCTGAAAGCACGGTTTCTGTGTGTAGCTCTGGCCATCCTGAAACTCTGTAGGCCAGGCTGTCCTCTCTGCCTCCAGAGTGCTGGGATTAATGGCATCCACCACTATCAGGCCTCAAGTGTCATAATTTTTATTGGCCAGCTCTTTCACTCTAATTGGGTGGGTGGACTTCAGGTAAACTTAAAGAGAAGACTCCCTCTATGGCCCAGTCCCTGTGATGCAAAAGAACTAAGGCCCTGGGGAGGAAGCACATTTGATAATCACTCTGAGGAAAGAAGAAACACCCTGGACAGTGATCATAGAAAGAAAATGGGGCATTGAGATCTCAGCAGCCCCTAACCACAGCTGTGTCTGGGTGCAGCTGCCTTAAATGAAGGCAAATCTTTGATGCCTAGATACTTCCAGATCCTCAAAGCACACTGGGATTTGACTGGCCAATATCTACCATAATGAGCCCTGGGACCACTACGACATAGGTTCAGCGTGCATGAACCAAGAGGCCTTGACGTGAGCTGGAGGCAGTTTGTTGACAGCAACCTCACATGATGATGACACAATCCTGGCCTTAACACTTATTCATTCATAAAACCAGCTCATTCACTCCTCTCATTTTCCAAAAGAACCATGGGCTTGCAGTTCACATTTTAGTAATACACAATCTCAATTAGAAAAGGGACAGACAGGGGTGCGATTAGAGGGACATGGAAGAGACAGTAGACCCACAAGGAGACCAACAAAACTAAAATATCTGAGCCCAGGGGGTCCTGCAGAGACTGACGCACCAACGGAGGACCATCCATGGAGAGGACCTAGACCTCCTGCTCAGATGTGGCCAATTAGCAGCTCAGTCTCCAAGTGAGGGGATCAGGAGCTGTCTCTATCATGAACTCAATTGAGTGCTCTCTGATCACGCGCCCCTGATGATCACTTGCCAGGCCACAAAGAGGATCCAAGCAGTCCTGATGCATCTTAACAAGCTATGGGCAGATGGCAATAGTGGAAAACTCCCCCTTTCAGTGGACCAGGGGAAGGGGATGAGGGGAAGAGGGAGAGAAGGTGGGACTGGGGGAGTTGAGGGAGGGGGCTTCAATCAGGATATATAATGAATAAATTGTGAAGAAAAAAAATTTTTAAAGGGGTGGGGAGAAAAGGGACAAATGGATCCAATGTGTCTTAGCCCTGATACAGTCAAGAGCTATAGACACTGGCCAGCCCCTAGTGGTCTTCCCAGATAGCCTCCCTGTGTACTGAGCACAACCACCTTCAACCCTAAAAAAAACAAAAAACAAAACCTCAGAGGATGTATTTCCACATCTAGATTAGAAGCTCCCAAATTTAAAATCTCTAAGCCAGTGTCTGCTGCCTAATCTTGTAACAGAATCAAGAAGAAGCACATGCAGCAAGCAACCTCTCCATGAGGGAGAGTTGTAAGTAACCACGGAAGGAGCGTCAGATACAGGACCCGAGGCTCAGATGGGCAAAGTGGAAAAGGAAGAAAGATAGTGAATGTGAGTGATATAGCTCAGAGTTGTAGGCTACGGTGACTGGAAGTCACCAATGTCCAAGTGAGGCTGCACGATGAACAGATAGTGCAGCTCTGGGGGAGAAGGGGAGATAGGGGTAGAAATCTTTCACACATAGCAAGCAACCTGATGCTAGCTGGAGTCCCCACGGATAAAATCAGGAGGAAAAAAGCCAGTCTAACAAAAGTAAGCTTTAGTGAGGAAAAATTAGTAACAAGTCAGCAAACAGAGAAACTAATCACAGGCTCAAGGATTGGACCCTGGCAGAGGCTGAATGCTTCAGGAGGCAATCAATGATCGGATATGTAACAACTGAGAAGGCCTGTGTGCTTAGTGTGAATCACTTCAGAAGTGTGGGAGAAACAGGAGCTGCACACTAAAGTACAGGTCAAGTCTCTGAAGGATAGAGGGGTCAGAGAAGATGGAGGGGGAAAGACGCAAAATCAAGAGAGTGATAGATTAAAGCAAAGCCTTCTCAGGAGGAAGCTAGGCCTGCTGGAAGGTGTCCTTGGAGGATGCAGGGCTGTCGGAAGCAGACACTGGGGAAAAGCTTCTGGAAAGCCCAGTGGAGGGTGAGACACAGGCAATCAGGAACTGTGATCAAGTCAAACCAAGGCACATATTGGAAGTGCCAGAATACAGCACAGGTGTCTCAAGGGTTAGGCACAGATGCAAAATCAGTGGAGAATGCCAACGAATATCTACAGGGGAAGCCAGCTCTCTTCCAAAGTAGACAGAGAGAGGGGTCTCAACCTGATAAGCAGGGCAAGAAGCCAGGGAAGATGGGCAAGAACAGGAACACAGATGCATTCTCCTTTCCTTTGTAAATAACTACAGATCTGTAAGGTTTGGAGCATCTATAGTTTTAAAACAGCAGTGAAAAGCTAGGATTTTATTCTAGAGCCCGAGGCCATATCCTACCCTAATTATCACCCTGTAGCCATTGCCCGCTTTTGCCCATCTATGGGCTGCCCAGACTAGGCACTTACTGAGGAACACAGAGATAAGGCCAGCAGTAGCAGCACACCACCTGAAAGAATAATCTAATAAGAAGTGGAAGTGTTCAATACTCACAGGAACAATAAGCCCTTGCCAAGTCAATAAATTAGCTTCATCAACCTGGATGTTACGGAAGTTTTTCATTCCACATTTGCGGATCTCTTCAAGCTCCTGTTGATTAACAAAGCATAAAGGGGTGTCAAATCAGGGAAAGCACCACATATGAAGATCCCTCCTGACTCCCTCAAATTAAACCAGGTGACAACATCACCAATGACAACATTTGAGTGAGGACCAGATACAGGTTATCAGGTTAAGGAGGCATGGAGCCAGGGTACTCCCACCTGTATTACCTCTATTGACCCTTCATCCCAGACCAAGCAACCCATTGAACACAATGAGGGGAACCATTCTTCAACAGATATAACACCTCTTCTTTGGGCTGGTCATGCTGCCTGTTTAAATAAATACTCTCGGCAGAGCCAGGTGTGGTAATTCACACCTGTAATCCTAGTACTTAGGAAAATAAAACAGATGGACTGTTGTGGGTTCAAGACCAGCTAGAGCTAGAGAGTGAGAGCGCGAGAGTGAGGGCGAGTGAGAGAGAGAGACAGAAAGAGAGAAAAAGAGAAAGAGTAAGAAAGAGAGAGAAAGGAAGGAAAAAAGGAAGAAAAAAGAAAGGAAGGAGAAAGAGAGAAAGGAAGGAAAGAAGAAATGAAGAAAAAAAGAAAAAGAAATTGAAAATAAACAAAGTACCTGTCCCCAGAAAGTACACAGGGACAAACATGCAATAGGGACTTGAGGTGCCTAAAGACCTGATTTCTTCCAACTAACTACTGTCTATATATGGGAAGCTGGGGCTATAAAAATGAATAAGCCTGGGTCTAGAAAGTAAACAAAGGAAAATGGGTACCCACAAACCTTTCCTACCTAACACATTAAGTGCAATTTCAGGATAGGCATAGGCAAAGAGCACAACCAACTAGTCTGGGGTGAGGAGGAAAACAAGAAACTACCACTGAGCCTCCATTTCTTCAGCTATAAACAGGGGTGCTAAGTCCCTGAGCTAAAGACAGTGAGTGGGAAACTACATCCTAACACAACTCTGAAACTCTGGAAGTTCTCATAAGCAAACAATGTAACAAATGTCACTTCACTCAGAAAGCACAACCACCATGACTAAGACTGTTTCAGACTCCAATTTAAGATGTCTTTAACTGGGTTGGGGATTTAAGCTCAGTGGTGGAGCTTAAGTGGTAGAGCAAGCACAAGGCTCTGGGTTCAGTCCTCAGCTCTGAAGAAAAAAAAAAAAAAAAGACAAAATAAGATGGCTAAAGATGTCTTTAACACTGTCACTTGGTTCCCACTTCCCCAACACCAATGAACACACAACAGGCATCTTAACGAAATCCCCCCAGAATGTACCATGATTCACAGCCACACATACATAGTCATCTCCTCCAAGTTCCTGGTCCGCCACTTTCCACCAGTACCTCCATCAGGCCTTACAACCAATGGGCTGATGGCCTCCCATATACCCAAGATGCCTTCTCACCTATAACCTGAACATTAGCCCTGTCTCATCTTCCAGGCCACACCTCTTCTGTCCCAGCTCACATGACCTCTAATATAGGAAAGGCCCCCTCCTTATGCAGCCATGGTTCACAATGGCAAAGGCTACCCTTACCCCATTGGCTTCCATGTCATCAAGATCGAAAGAAGCTTTGCACCACACATTCCTATAATGCCGCAATGTTTGCAAGGCACAGAACGACTAGGAAAGCATGGAAGGAGTAATTTTTAAAGCATAGTGAGGCAGTCAGTATACCAGTTGGAGGAGTTGGAAGATGTGTCAGAGGACTGGGGGCTGAGGAGGAGGATGCATTGAAGGCATGTGTGGAATTGGTGTCTCACAGGGTGCTGCCTGTTTATCAACCTCAGGTGCCTATCATAAACAGCCTGGACCAACTCTGGATATTCTAGTCCAGCAAGTATGGATAGAACTTTTTTGTTTGTTTGGTTAGTTTTTGCTGTTGTTTTGAAACAGGATCTCACTGTGTAGTCCTGGTTGTCTTGGAATGAACTCTATAAACCAGGCTGGCCTCAAAGAGACCCACCTACCTTTATCTGCCAAGTGCTGAGATTAAAGGCGTGTTCCACCACTGCCCCAGGAGTTTTAATATGGGAATTTTTAGTAAGTGACATAAAAAGGGAAAGGGTATTGCCATGCTTAACCAGTCCACTTCTCTTTTTTTTTTCGGTGGTTTGGTTTGGTTTCGTTTTTCGGGACAGGGTTTCTCTGTGTGGCCTTGGCCTGCACTCGCTTTGTAGATCAGGCTGGCCTCAAACTCAAGAGGTTCACCTACCTCTGCCTCCCTGAGTCCTGGGACTGCAGGCATGCACCACCATACCTGGCTTACCAGTCCACTTCTAAGAAAGGCCTAGCAATACCGCAGCGGACACAAAGAAGTAATATGGTGTGATAGCGTGATTGTTCTACAATGACAGCCTTGTGGAACATGAGTGAATACTCTAACCCAGCAGCTACCACCTTGATCTTCTAGCTGCTGCTTAGAACCCATCAGAAACGGGGCACTATAAAATATAGACACACTTACGGGGGAAGCTTCACGGTTCACGTGCCACTACTCTCCAAAAAGAACTTCAGCTTCATGAGGGCAGGACAAACAAATGAGCTAGAATACTCCAAACAGAACTTTGAACTCACGACAACCAAAAAAGACAGCCAGGCATGGTGGTGCATGCCTGAGACGAGAGGCAGGCAGATCTCTGAGTGTGATGCCAGCCTGGTCACAGAGCAAGTTCCAGCCAGGACAGGGAAGGCTCTAGAAAAACCTCATCTCAAAACAACAACAACAAACAAACAAACAAAACCCAAACTTTATATATGTGTATACACACAACAAGCAAGGAAGAAACAAAGGAAATGTTGACTGCTCATAAAATAGCCTGTGTGTAAAAACACACCTTGTAACTTCCGAGCACTATGCTAACAATATAAAGTGTGGCTGATGATAAACACAAGGGAAATTTCACGAGAATTACAAAGATGGGGGAGGCTGGACTCAGTTGTAACAGAGAAAGAAAATTCAACCTTGTTTAAGAGGGACTTCAGTCTGGGTTGCAGAAGATTAGCAGTAGGGCGAGTGGTTGATTGGCAGCACAAGATCCTGCAGCATTCAATTCCAGCACTACAAAACTATTAAGTAAATTAAAGGCACACAGTCTTTTCTGGGACATAGCACAGTTCACAGAATGCTTGCCCAGCATCTACAAAGCCCTGAATTCAATTCCTATACCTACAGGATCGATCACAACCATCTGTAACTGCAATCCCAGGCAAACCAGCACCTTCTCCTGGCCCAAGAGATGCACAGACATACACACAGATCAAATACCAATATATATAAATACATTTAAATTTTTTAAAAAAGTAAATCCAAAGCCATCCTGGAGTACATAAGGAGCTTCAAGGCCAGCCTGGAGTATATGTACTCTGTCAACAAAAAGGAAAACCTAGAAAACTTGTGCATAGATGCTGGGAGGGTACTTTTCAGGACCAAGATGTACCTGAAAAGTCCGAAGCCTTCCGGCCACAGAAGGAAGGTCGTCACTAATGAGTGCTGAGCTGCTGGCTCAGTGGGTCAAAGCAGAGTGCCCAGTCTTTTTGCTGTCAGGTGAAGGTTCCCCAGAACAGAAAGGCAACTTTTTTTTTTTTTTAAACAGAGACTTTTTTTTTTTTTTTTTAATGTACATTAGTGTGAAGGTGTCATATCCCTTGGAATTGGCATTACAGACAGTTGTAAGCTGCCATATGGGTGCTGGGAGTTGAATCCAGGTCTTTTGAAAGAGCAGACAGTGCTCTTAACCACTGAGCCATCTCTCCAGCCCAGGCAACTTCTTTTTACGTAAGTCTAACCAACAAATAACTGATTATTAGACAAAAGTAAAGGTGGATCTCTGAGTTCGAAGCAAGCGTGGTCTACAGAGTGAATTCCAGGACAGTTAGGGCACACAAAGAAACCTTGCCCCCCCCCCAAACACACACACACACACACAAAATCAAAACAATCAAAAACAGACAGACTGAGAGAACTGAGACAAACAAGGACTGTCATCTTCAAGGAATGCTGGGTACCCTGTAGAAGAACAGTTCTCAACAGGGTGTCAACAGGATCACAGGGGTCATGCACCTCAGCATTCTGAGTCTTGCACATAAAACAGATGCCAGGCAATTGTAGCTCCAACCTGCAGAGATTAGCATCCTCTGTATCCCTAACTGAGAACCACAGATACCAAGAGTGGCCAGGATGCTAAAATTCCTGCATTGCCAAAGATGGCTCTGAGGGCAAGAACTGCTTCCTCCTTCACTGATGAAAGCAAACTGAAGATGCACAGTGCTCATTCAGAGATTCTATCTAAAGATCTGAGAGAAAATTACACCCTCAAGATGGTACATCCAGCCAGGCATCAGCGGTGCATGCCTTTAATCCCAGCACCCAGGGAGGCAGACACAGGCAGATCTCTTGTGAGTTCAAGGCCAGCCTGGTTTACAAAGTGAGATCCAGGACAGCCAGGGCTATACAGAGAAACCCTGTCTCTAAACAAATAAACAACAAAAAAGAATGGTATACCCTCAAACACAACTGTGCCCCTATAACTGAGACTGGTCTTGATAATAATGAACTGGGAAAGAATTTCAAGAAACTCAAACTGTAAATTCAGAGGGTAAATTCCAAAGGCTTTATGACTAATAATGAAGGAAAGGAGCTGACTAAAAAAAGTTGGTGAGACAGTTCAAAGACTAAAGTTCAGAAGTCTGGCAACCTGAATCCACTCACCAGGATACACAGGGTAGAAAGAGAGAAGAGCAGCCTCCTGCTAACTATCCTCTAACCTCCACTTCCACGATGCGACATAAACACATGCAAATACACACACAGGCAGATACAGATTATAAGTAATTTAAAAACAAAGAAAACATAGAGCAGTAGCCCAGCTCTTTGAGAATGAAGTCTGAAAGACCTAACCAAGAATGACACAACTTCCCCAAAAGGTTTATTTCAGTTCTGCTCAATGGCAAAAGCAACAGGGGAGGGGTGTCAGCTGCTCAAGGCTGATGGTGCAATGCTGACAACCAAGAGATGAGCCAAGAAAAAGCAGAACCAGCCAACTTCTTAGTCTGTTCTGCTAGAAGGCAAGCAGCACACAGGAAAAGGCCCAAATGAGGACCCTCTTTGACTTCAGCTGTTCAAAGCTTTGGAAGGGCCTGAGAAAACACAGGGTACTGCTCAATTTCTGTGGGGTTTTTGTTTATTTTGTTTTAAAAGGTGCTAGAGATCAGACCCAGGGCTTCAACGGGTGTGGTGGTAGCAAAAGGCTCCGGGAGGATGAGGATCACTGGAAGTCTGAAGAAAGCCTAGGATACCATAACAAGTTACACACACACACACACACACACACACACACACACACACACACATACACACACACCAGGGCCTTCAAATGTGCGAGGCAAGCAAGCACTCTAGCACTAAATTATAGCCTGCGGTGGTTCATATCTTAGTCCCAGTCACTAAGGACTAGGAGGTATGGTTGATTGGAGGAGGTGCGTCACTGGGGTGAAAAGCCCACAACAGTCCCAGTCTTATACTCGGTCTGCTTGCAAAACTAGGATCAGATGTGCGCTCTCGGCTACTTCTCGAGCACCATGCCTACCTGTCTGCCTGCAGCCATACTCCCCACCATGATGGTAACAGACTAGCCCTTTGAAACTGTAAGCAACCCTACAATTCAATGCTTCCTTTAAAAGTTGCTTTGGTCATGGTGTTTCACCACAGCAATAGAACAGTGACTAAGATGGCCTCTCAGTCCACTTCTTAAAGGGAAATGCCCATTTCTCAATTTCAGCCCAGAAAATTGAATATGCATATGCCAACAGAAAGGCCAAGTAGAGTGTGGCAGAATCAGAGAGCAGGATCTGGGTCCTTACAGGAACCAATTTCTCCAAATCCTTAGAGGATTAGGGCAAATAGGAGACTACCTTGCAGAGCAATGTGTTTTGTTTTCAGAGAGAACTCACCATCCAACTCAGATATATACCCCTGTGTTTTGGCACAGTAGCCCCACTCCAAAAAAGTTTTGTTGTTGCTATTTTTGTTTAATGGGGGCAGGAAAAGTGTGTCCTACCTATCATGGAAATTTGACTGTTTTGGGTTGAACTTGGTAGCACAAATCTACAATGGTAGCTTTCAAGTGGTAGAAGCAGAAGAGTCATGATCAAGTATAACCTGGGCCACACACTGGAGAGAGGCAGAGATAGGAAAAAAAAAACAAAAACAAATAGACTGTTCAAAATCTCCCCAGTATTATCTACATGCAAGACCAGTTCTAAGAACCCGTAAAGAGCCAGAGGTTTTGTTTTGGTTTGTTTTTACATTTATTTATTTTTATGTACATTTTGGTGTTTGGCATATATATGTGTGTGAGAGAGAGAAAGTCAGATCCACTGGAATTTGAGTTACAGACCAGACAGTTGTGAGCTACCATGTGGGTGCTGGGAATTGAATCAGGGTCCTCCGGAACAGTACCCAATGCTCTTAACCACTAAGCCATCTCTCCAGCCCCGAGACAGAGGTTTTTAAGTAATTTATAAGCAAGATCTTTTTAAGAAATGCAAATTTTAAGCCAGGCGTGGTGGTTATGTGCCTTTAATTCTAGCAAGAGGGAAGCAGAGACATGGTAGGGGTACAAGGAAGGGCACTGGTTAGCTGGTGCCCAGGATGAGGACAGCGCTCAGAAAAACTGTGATGGACACTCTTGTTTACAAACCATCATGTTCACACCACCCTAGTCTTCAATCAAGAAAGTAGTTTACGCAATGACTGCCATTCCTGCCCCCCGAAGCAGGCTCTTAAAAAGTCAAAAATTTCTGTGATGGCTAAGTCTGGCTATCAATTTGACTGCATGTATAACTTACTAAACCTCAAGAAGTTGGGCACACCTGTGAGAGATTTTTCTTGGTTGGATCATTTGAGGTGGGAGACCCACCTTAAAACCAGGTTATCCGAGGTCAGAAGACCCATCCTAAATCTGGACCACACATTTGTTGGCAGCCCACATAAAAGGACATGGAAGAAGGAAGGGTTTCCTCTTTGTCTGCTTGCCCTTACTTTCACTGGCAAGTTCATCTATCCTGACCCATTCCTTGGCTGTTACTTGAACCTACTTCTTCAGGACTCCAGCAGGGATTGAAAACTGGCAGCTCTCTAGACCTCCCTGGGACATCCGAACCAGACTGGAACTGCTCACACATCCAGTCTCTTGGATCAAGCTGTCTTCTGACCTCTGTAACGTCATGGCACACACATCCAAACATATACATCATGCACATATAAATTTAAAAATGTAAAAATTAAAACACACTTAGTATTGTGGTATTATGTCAGGCATGGTGTTATCACCTACCTTTAGTCCCAGGACTAAAGACAAAGTGGAGCTCTAAATTCAAGGCCAACCTGGTCTACAAAGCAAGTTCCAGGACAGCCAGAGTCCAGGCTAAATTCCCTATGTCGCCTAAAGTCGACCATGAACTTCTGATCTTCCTTCCACCAGACCTACGACCACAATGTTTGCCACCTCACCCAGTCTTATATGGTGCTGGTGATCAAACCAAGTGTTACGTGCATGCGAGAAAAGTGCTCTACCAACCAAGCCCAGCCCTGTAATAAAGACTTTTTAAAATATAGCAAGAGATACAATTACATTTACTCACTGTGTGCGCACATGTTGAAGAGCAGACGATCTGAGGGAATTGCTTTTCTCTCTCCACCATGCATACTCACTCTGGTATTCAAACTCAGATCAGGCTCAGAAGCACCTGCTTCTATCCACTGTGCCATCAGTACTCTCAAGTTTTGAGGGTTTTGTTTTGTTTTAACTTTACATGTTTTGCCTGTACATTGGTTTGTATGTCATGTTCATGCCTGATGCCCAAAAAGATCAGAAAAGGACACTAAATTCCCTAGAACTGGAGTTACAAACAGTTGTGAGCCACCTGCGTGCTTGGAAATTAACTCAGGTCCCCTGGAAGAGCAGCCAGTGCTCTCAACTGCTCAAATCCCTCCAGGCTCTGAAGACACATTTTGATCACCAGGTCATTCTGTGACAGTCTCACTATTCTGAAGATTGTTATAGGCAATGAAATGAAGCATCCAATCCCCACTCACTTTTCTTCAGAATTAATTTTTTAATGGGTGTGTGTGAGTTGAGTGTAGACCCAAGGTATCACACTCCCCTGGAGCTAGAACTCAGACCTTGTGTAGTTGCTGGAAAGCAAAGTCAGATCCTCTAAAGAGCAGCAATATCTCTTAACCACTGGGTATCTCTCCAGCCCAATACTAATTTTTAAAGATTTCAACTGCGGTGGGGTAAAGTAGGGTTGGGAGGGGTGTGTGGCACACACCTTTAAATCCAGCACTTGAGAGGCAAAAGCAAGTGGATCTCTGAGTTTGAGGCCAGCTTGGTTTACAGAGAAGTTCTAGGACAGCCAGGGCTACACACAGAAACCTTGTCTTGAGGGGGAAGAGAATAGATAGATACTTTTTATTTTGGAGGATTATAATTTAATTACAACATTTTCCCCTTCCCTTTCCTCCCTCCAAACCCTCCCATATGCCCCTCTCTGTTCTTTTTCAAGGGATTTATTTTTTATGCATGTGTATGTGTGTGAGTCTGCATGAATATGTGTACCACATGTGCAGAAGAAAACAGTGGAGGAAAGGGGGCTTCAGATCCCCTGGAGTACAGCTACAGGAGACAGCGAGTACCCACTCAGGTGCTGGGAATCAATGCAGGTCTTCTGGAGGAGCAGCCAGTGCTCTTCACTGCTGAGCCATCCCCCTAGACTCAAACCCAAGATTTTTGCAAGGATAGTAAGCATTCTTAACTGCTCCAATTTTACAGATCACCCTTACAAATTATGTTTTGATTTGGCTGCTAAAATTACAAGTGTTCATAGGAAAAAGCAATGTTTACAGAGTCAGTCGGGCCTAGGCTTGAATACAGCCTACCCACAAGTCTTACTCTTCACCTGATGATTCTGTCTTACCTTTAAAAAAAAAAAAAAAAAACGGAATGAGCCAGGCACTGCGGTGCACACCTGCAATCCCAGGGGAGGCAGAGGCAGGTGGATTTCTGTGAGTATGAAGCCAGCCTAATCAACAAAACGAGTCCAGGACAGCCAAGGCTACACAGAGAAACTCTACCTCAAAATATTTAAAAAATAATAATAATAAAAGGAATGAAACCCATTTCTTAGAGTTTCATTGTTATTTGCAGGAAGCTTTTACCTACTTGGCATATATGCTAATTTCATTCTTTTCCTTAATTGTATCATGTTTCTTAAAGTCTAAAATACAACAGTATAGTTTTTTACTGTCCTTAATGTGACACTAGGAAACTGAACATGTTACGCTTATTAACACAAAGCTTTCTGGAATGAAATGAAACACAGGGTGTGAGCTAAAAGCCCATCATATTTACCTACCAAAGAGGCATCAGTTCAGAGTATCATCCAAACAAACAAACAAAACAAAATCATCCAAAATTCCAACAACAATTAGAAAAACCAAGGAAAAGGAAGGCAGCAGTAGGAATGGCCACTCATGACAATAATCCATATTGTTTATAATATGCAGCACATGAGATGTGATCAGAGTGAGAATAAGGCAGGCACAAATATGCCATTCTATAGAGGTAAAGCAAAATCGCAGAGAAGCCCAAGTCACAGAATTCTCATAAGGCAGGTCCAGGGTGAGGCCAAGGCCAGTAGCCCTTCTACAGTTATTGTAGCTATATAAAGCAGTAGGCAAGGCTGAACAACACTTCCAGTAGAAATGGACAGAATATGAGCCAACAAGATGGCTTAGCAAGTAAAGGCACTAACCCAGCCTTGCTAGAATCTTGTACAAGCCTTGGTTCTAATTAGTTCTCGTGTGTTTGTGTGTGTGCAGAAAAAAGTTGGGCATGGTGGTGCACACTTTTAATCCCAGCCTGTTTACAAAGTGAGCTCCAGGACAGCCAGGGATACATCAAAAGAGCCTGTCTCAAAGGAAAGAAAACATGAAATAAAAAAGAAAACTACATAGGCAGTGTAAGTAGGTGCTTTTATTTCTTTCTGTCTTTCTTTTCTGGAAACAGGATTTCTCTGTGTAGCCTTGGCTGTCCTGGACTCACTTTGTAGACCAGGCTGGCCTCAAAGTCACACCGATCTGCCCGTTGCTGCCTCCCTAGTGCTGTGATTAAAGGTGTGTGCCACTTCTGGCTTGGGGCTACTCCTTCTTGTACAAGATTCTAGCAAGGCTTACTAGCTTTACTTTGGGTAACATTTGCACATGCCAATGCTTACAAGATGAGCTTCTCATCATCAGGGAAGCAGAGACAGGAGTGAGTGGGTTCAAGGCCATCCTGGGGCAACACAGTAACACTCCTCTCTCAGAAAGTCTGCCCTGTAGAGATGGCCAGTGGTTAAGAGCACATACTGCTCTTGCAGGGGCCCTGAGTTCAGGTCCCAGCATCCATATTCAACAGCTCACAAATGCTTATGTCTCCATCTCCAGAGGATATCACACCCTTTTCTAAACTCCATGGCAACCTGCACTCATAAAAACATATTTCACACACATATGTAGGCATATATTTTAAAACAATATTTTAAGGCAAAATAAATAAATAGATGGATAAACAAATACATAAATAGAAGGCTAAAGAGTTGGCTCAATAGATAAAGGAGCTTGCTGCCAAACCTGACAATCTGAGTTCAATCTCCAGGATCTACATGATGAAAGAAGAAAACTAACTCCTACAAGTTGTACTCTTACTTCTACATGTACTCTAGCAGAAACACGCCTCCTCCGTCCCCTAACAGCAAATAAATGCAAGTGTTTAAAGTGAAAAGTTAAATACATACACATATTAAAATAAGGATGGTGGCAGGTGGTAGTGGCACACACTCGTTGATCTCTGAGTTTGAGGCCAGACTGGTCTACAGAGCAAGTTCCAGGACAGCCAGGGCTACACACAAAAAAAACCCTTGTCTCAAAAAACAAAAACAAACTAACTAAAGGATGGTAATGCCCCTAGCCTTCCACTGCTAGTCAATGTTTTGTTTTGTTTTAAGCTCCTCTTATCTGGCTAAAACAAAACCTATCAGATGGAGTTGGATATGTAATGAAAGTTTACATATCACATACACAACTGGTAACAATACACATACACATAACAATATAAAACAGCACCTCCCTGACTTTGTGTGACTCTATCAAAATGACTGACTTTGCCAGGAGTGGTATCACATTCCTGACAAATCTCCAACCCTTTCTCAAAATATTAAAGTAGGCATGAGGGGTTGGAGTGATGCCTCAGAGGTTAAGGGGCACAATCTGCAGTCCTGAGTTCAGTTCCCAGCAACCACATGGTGACTCACAACCATCTATAATGAGATCTGGTGTCCTGTTCTGATATGAAGGCATACATTCAGATATTGTATACATAATAAATATTTTTTTTAAAAAAAAAAAAAGTAGGAAAGAAAGATAGCTCAAGAGTTAAAAGCATGTACTACTTTTGACCGAGGACTTCTATTCCCTGAAACTCTAGCTCCAGGGAATCAATGTACTGCCCTTCTCTGACCCCAAAGGGCACTGTAGTCACATGTACATATCAACAAACATACAATTTAAAATAAAAATAAAACAAAAATTAGGTGTGGTGGAACACACCTTTAATCCCAACAGAGGCAAGGAGATCTGAGTTTGAGGCTACACTGATTTCCAGGACAAACAGGACTATGAAGTGAGACTTTGCCTCAAAATAAATTAATTAAATTAAAATTTCTAGTTTTAGCATTAGTGAAACCTTTCCAAGCTTATACAATGAACGTGCTTGACAATGAAACTATAATTTTAATATTACATATACTGCAAATTTAAATATAATCCTTCAGAATGCTTTATTGTAAATCTCATTTCAATCAGTTCAATCAGCAAATAGGAGGGAATGACTCATATCCACATGGCATCTTCCATGGATTAAGCTATATGCTTTACACTTAATTCTGTTTTTCGAGACAGGGTTTCTCTGTGTAGCCCTGGCTGTCCTAGACTCACTATGTACATCAGGCTGGCCTCAAACTCAGAGATCCGCCTGCCTCTGCCTCCCTGAGTGCGGGGATTACAGGCGTGCGCCAGTGCGTCCGGCACTTTATTGTTACAACTAATATACTACAACTATTATCATGATTCTATGAGGTCATTTCATTATCCTCTTTGTAAGTAACACAAATGAGTTAAAGCAGAAATCACATCTAAATGTAGGTCTCTGCTACTCTATCACAGCCTCAGGCCAATCTAAGCAAATATAACTGAAGACGGCTACAACATAGGCTTAAAGAAAAATGCTGCCCACACATCTCCTGGGCAAGCCCAGTCAGGGCCCTAGATCTAGTAGAGGTAGGCAGCTTCTCATAGGCCTAGCTCCTGGAATGTGTTTGTCTTCACCTGAGCAAGGGTGTGCCTGACATTGCTGACCTACATTACAGAATCCAGAGTCCAGCACCCCAACTAAAGTGGGAGCTCGAGGACCGGGACACCACCAGCCTCAAGTCTGTCCATAACAGACCTCAAGACACAAACAAGAAAGCCAGAACCGCCTTTGTCAAACATACGGTGAAGACTAGAAGAATAGAACTGTGGTAGAGTCCTGGAGGGGGGAGAGGGAGAGTCAGGTTCCTTCTGCATGTAAACTTTGGTTGACTTTTCATAACAACTAAGTCCTGACATAACGCACACGGTTACCACTTTCTAAGATCTCAGAGCTATTAGCCTTCTGCGTTACTTTCTTCCCCAAACAGTGACAGAGTCAGGCAGTGTTCCCTTGCAGAAATATACAGATCCTGCCAATAAACAATGGCTTTAACATTGGTGTCTGCTCTGGTTAAACGTGTGCCTACTGGGCAAGCAGCTATCAAAAAACTGCTGCTGAACTATGCTATAGTAAAAGCAAAATCTGACAAAATAATGGAAGACAGAAAACAACACAAGCCTAGACCTGTGAAAATTGGCACAAGAATTAGGATGTAGCTCAGAATCTTGTCTGGAATGCATAGGGTAACCCCCAAAACTGTTTTAAAAACAAAATGAATTAAAATCACCACTGTGTTCTCTAAAACCCAAGAGTAGCCAGCCATCCAAAGAACAAGAGCAGAAGGCTAAGAGCAGGGCAGCCAACAGTGAGTCTGGCTCTAAAACTCACTTCAGCCTCATCTTTGAATTAAGGTCATCACCATCTGCTCTCGAAGGGCCCCCAGAGTTCCGGAATCCTAAGAGACTGGGGAGGGGAGCAGGCAGTTGACCTGGTGGTTAAGAGTACTTGTTGCTCTTGCAGAAGGCCAAGGTTCAGCTTTCAGCACCCACATGGTGGCTTGAAAACTCCAGCACCAGGACATCTGATACACTCTTCTGACCTCCTCAGACACCAGACATGCACATACACATATGCAAGCAAAGTACTCATACACATAAATTTTCAAAAAACTTAAAAGGTTTTATGTTATATTTTGTATTTCATATGTTATATATTTTATGTTTCCTTCAATGCATGCATGTGCGTTCACCACATGGGATTCACTGGAGTTGGAATGACTGATGGTTGTAAACCACCATGTAGGTGCTGAGTCCTCTATAAGAGCAACAAGTGCTCTTGACCACTAAGCCAATTCTCTAGCTCCTTATAATTTTTTTCAAAAACAGACTGGGGAGAATCTCCTTTTTTGGTGGGGGAAGGGCAGGGTCTCACTGTATGGTCTGGGCTGGCCTGGAACTCTCTATGTAGACCAGCATGACAAAACAGCAAGTTCAGTGGGATACCTTGTTTCAAGGGAATAAGTTGTAGAGTGACAAAGCAGCACAATTGGTCCTTTTCTCTCACCTCTATATACAAGTATACATGCACCGAGGTGCAGTCACCACTAACACACATGCATTCACTGCACAGATACACAAAAGGAAGAAACACACTCCTACACAGGATGAGAAACCGAGACAGACATACTTTAGTTCAGGGGTTTCTTCTCAGTTTTGAGAAACAAACAGCTAGGTGTGGTAGTACACACCTTATTTCCCCAACACTTGAGAGGCAAAGGCAAGCAATTTCTGTGATTTGAGGCCAGCCTGGTTAGAACTCAGTGACAAGTGTACTTTCACTTTTATGTATGATTATCCATATCTTAGTATATGACAAGATAGAGATAAATGGATGGATGGATGGATGGATACACTCTGCTAAGTACTTGATTTATCTTAATTCATTTAACCCACACACAGATGAGTAACTTAAAGCAGAGAAGTTAACTTGTTCAGGACCACTTGACTAAGATGTGACAAGCACAAGACTCAACATTGAGAACTTGGGGCTGAAGAGATGGTTCAGCAGATAGCTGCTCTACCAGAGGAACCGAATTCAATTCCCATCACCCACATAGCAGTTCACAACTGTCTATTACTCCAGTTTCAGGGGATTTGATGCCCTCACACAGATATACATGCAGGCTAAACACCAATGCACATTAAATAAAATAAATAATGTTTTAGTTTTTTTTTTAATAATATGTTTTTAAAAAATTTGAGAACTTAAGCTCTCAATCATATCTAGCCCTTAGCAGTATGATAAGGGAGAGTTTCAGTCTCTCATCTCCCGCCCCCAACCCCTCCCATGGCTTCTAAGGGTTGCAACCGAAACCTAAAGACTACGAGGCAGCTCTGCTACCTGTCATTAGGTCCATCAGCATCACCTTTCGTGACACCTCTTCCAGAAGCTGGCTGGAAAACTTTGCCCTGCCAAGACTCACCCTATACTAGCACAGGGCATGCCTATGCTATCCAGTCTACCCAAGGGTAAAAACAGCTCAGTTCCTTGGTGCTTCTGGAAAGCACCTACAAAATAAAATCTAAAGAAGGGACAATACAGTATCAGAAGTGGGCTGCCTACTTAGGAAGCTGACAGAAGTTTCTGGGGCTCCTTAAGGCAGCTCTCAGAGCCACTGCCCACAACCACTCTGGAGAAGAAGGATTCTTCACTGGCCTGGATTCTAAGCAGGCCAAGGCTAGCCAGAAGAAAAATCTACAGTCCCCCAATAATAAGAATAATAATTCTTATGTAATATTTAAGAATATATAATAAAATTCTTCTTCATCCTCTTCGTCCTCCTCTGCTTGACAAGGTTTCCCTGTGTAACCTTGGCTGCCCTGGATTCACTTTATAGACTAGGCTGGCTTCAAACTAAGGATTTCTCAACTACTGATATTTTATTCAATTCTTAAAGGACTGGGCTATAGGCCACCTACTCCTCAGTGTTGAGGGCTGGGGTATCTTTCCCTGCAATGCATGCTACCATTGAATTGGCAAGACATTGGTACCCAATGGACAGATAGAATTTCTGAGAGCTTGATGCTTACCATGTTTCATAACTCATTCATCAGCACCTAATTGGGTCAAAGGACAAGTCACTCTGATACAGAGAAGATACAGATACACCACACTGGGATGAATGGCTCATGGGGAAACTGCCAAGCATGCTTAAGGCTGCAGGTTAGATTGCTTGTATGCCAAAAAAGGGAGTTAGAGGTCAGCAATAGCACTACAAGGCCCTGAGATAGACCCCTGATGCTGAAGGGGTTGGGGAAACGGGTGTGGGGAATACCAATCAAAAACTCCAGAGCTGGGGCTAAAGAGATGACTCAGTAGCTAACAGCACCGGCTGTTTTCCCAGGGACCACGGTGTGATTTCCAGAACCACACGGTGGCTTAACAACTGCCTGTAACGCTAGTTTTAAAGGAATCAAACACTCTCTTCCAGCTTTTGTGGAAACTACACGAATTACCATTCAGACACACATTAAGGCAAAACACCCATGTACATAAAATAGGTAAATCTTTAAGACAGAAAAAAATCTAGAGTGCCAGGGAAAGATGGCTCAGCCAATAAAAGGGCATGCTGATCAAGCCTAACCCAGAACTCTCGGTGAAAGGAGAAACAACTTCCACAAGATATGCTCTGACCTCTATAAACAAACCTCAGTTGAAAAACACAATGCACCCACAGTCACACATACACACAATTATTAAAAAAAAAAAAAAAAAAAGCTGGGTATGGTGGTGCACATCTTTGACGCCAGCACTGAGGAAGAAGAGATGGGCAGACATCTTGAGTTCAAGGCCAACCTGGTCTGCATAGCAAGTTCCAGGACAGCCATGGCTATATAATGGAACCGTGTCTTAAATAATTAAAATAAGGGGCTGGAGAGATGGCTCAGAGGTTAAGAACATTGGTTGTTCTGCCAAAGGTCCTGAGTTCAATTCGGTGGCTCATAACCATCTATAGTGAGATCTGGTGCCTTCTTCTGGTGCACAGGCACACATGCAATCAGAATACTGCATAAACAAAACAAAACAAAAATTAAAATTAAATACACACACCCCTGAAGAGATGTCTCTGCAGTTAAGAAAAGACTGGCTGCTCTTGCAGAGGATCCAGGTTTGATTCCCAGCACCCACACGGCAGCTCACCACCTTCTCTATTGGGTATTAAGCAGCAGCCATGCACATGGTGCACAGACATACATGTAGGTGAAACACCTACACACTTAAAACTTTAAACATTCAAAATCCTGTGAGAAGCTGGACAGTGGTAGCACACACCTTTAATGCCAGCGCTTGGGAGGCAGAGGGCGGCAGATCTCTGAGTTCCAGGACAGCCTGTGTTACAAGAGCAAGTTCCAGGACAGCCAGGGCTATACAGTAAAACCCTGCCTCAAAAATAAATACAAAAATAATAGGAGAAGACATATAGTTCAGTGGTCGAAGACTTACCTACCACGAACCCTGGGTATTCAGACAGACAAATGGACACGTGCACACACACCCCAGTATCACTAAGGGTAGCTGAATTAGTCTCAATTCACTGGAATACATAACCTTAGGATAAAAGCGCAAATGTGATAAGCTTTAGGAAGAGGCAACACTCCTGCCTAGGCATTCGTGTTCAATCCCCAGCACCACCAGCAGCAAAAAAGAGTGGGGCTGGGGGCAGTACCCGACAAGATAGCTGCATAAACCTGACCTAAGTTTGGTCCCCAAATTCATAATGGAAGAAAAGAACCAACTCTCAAAACCTATTCTCTGATTTTACATGTGTGTACATCATACATCACACACCACACATGAAAAGCAAATACTTTTCTAAATCCATTGCCAAAATGGATTTAAGCTATGGCTTATTGTGTATAACATCATATAGAAAACTTCCCTCATCCCGCACCTCCCCCCCCTTTTTTTAACTAAAGTCTCACACACACTATGTTGCCCAAGTTAGCCTGGAACCCCCAGCTCCCAGGGATCTTCCTGCCTCAAGCTCCTCTAATAGCTAGGACTATATAAAAGCACCATGACCCTAGCTCTCTCCTACCTCTTCAGACAATTACCAGACCATGTCATTACCAAATTGGGAGGATATAATCCTGTATTTAAGAGCAAAATAGTTTATTGCTTAGTACAATAAATTCCAAGGAATAAACTGTTATTAAATAACTCCTGCTCCCTGGCATTTGCTTATAGACTGAGGAAGTACACCAATGTGAAGTGTGGAGTAAACACTACTTCAAAATCACTCAAAATCGCCAGGCATGGTTGTGCACACCTGTAATCTCAGCAAAAGGGAGGCAGCAGCAGATGGCTCTCTGTAAGTCTGAGGCTACCCTTGTTTACAAAGCCAGTCCAGGACAGCCAAGGCTACACAGAGAAACTCTCAGATAGACAGACAGACAGACACTACAAATCCCAGTTCCTTGGCTCCACTATTATACATTATAAAAACTGTTACCTTCCCAACCTGCAAATCCAAATTTCCATATGAGAAAACCCCTATGGGAAGCTACTCAATGGGGGATGTGGGCATAGGGAGGACATGCACAGTGAGGCTGCAAACAAATGATCAGCCCAATCAATTTCTACAGAGTTCTTGCTCTGGGCTTTGTAGCTATTTCCCTGTTCTTGGCAGAAGCAATGTTACAATCTAGGTGTTGCTTTCAATGCTGAACTAGATGCTTCGTGAACTAAAATGTATTCAATGCTTTGTTAACATTGTAAATCTTTTCTGCTAATGTTTTTGAAATTTAAAAGTTTCTCAAAACTCCCCTTTGGAGTGATGAACACTAACCTGCTAGCAGTGTACACCTCTAATCCCAGCACTGAGAGAGGCAAAAGGAACTCTGTGAATTCCAGGCCAGCCTGGTCTACAAATTGAGTCCACAACAGCCAAGGCTAGTCAGAGAAACCTTGTCTTGATAGATAAACAAACAAACAAACAAAGAATTAAGAACACTTGTTCTTGCCAAAGACCCAGGTTCAATTCCCAGTACGCACATTACAGTTTATAATCGCTATAACTCCAGTTCCAGGAAATCCAATATTTTCTTCTCTTTTTTTTTTTCTTTTCTTTTTGGTTTTTGAGACATATAGTCCTGGTTGAACTGGAACTTGCTATGTAGACCAGGCTGGCTTTGAACAACATAGATCCTCCTGCTTCTGTTTCCAGAGTGCTGGGATTAAAAACAAGTGCCATCATACCCAGGCCCAACCACCTCTTCTGATCTCTGATGGTAGCACTCACCTAAGTGATACACAGACATACATGCATTCAAAACGTTCATTTGCATAAAGTAAACAAATTAAAACAAAATTTTAAGCTTTTTCAAATTCGTTTTTCCTAAAATAACTTATCAGCCATATTTATACATATATATATATATATATATATATATATATATATAACTGTGCTTTTTATTACTGTTGTATTATACTATCTGTTAACACCTGTTAACATTATAAAGAAATATCTGAGAGCTGGGCGTGGTGGCACATGGCCTTGATCAGAGCACTTGGGAGGCAGAGGTAAGTGGACCTCTGAGTTTGAGAGCAGCCTGGTCTTTAGAGTGAGTTCCAGGACAGCCAGGGCTACACAGAGAAACCCTGTGTCTAAAAAGAAAGAAAAAAAAAGAAAAGAGAAAAAAAGGAAAGGAAAGGAAATAGGAAAGGAAAGAAAAAAGGAAAGGAAAGGAAAGAAAAAGGAAAGGAGAAAAGGAAAGGAAAGGAATATCTGAAGCACTAAAGAGTTGGTTTATTGGTTAGGAGTACTACATGGTCTTCCAAGGATTCAATCCTTGTACCCACATGGTGGATACAAATATTGGGTTCAAATCCCGTCTGCAACTCTAGTCCCAGAGGATCCACCATCTTTTGGCTTTTGCTGGCACCGGTAAAGCACACAGCACACAGAAAAACACCCAGGAAAAACACTGGTAACACAAGCCAGGTGTGTGCACTTGGGAGGCAGAGGTGAGCACATGAATTTGAAAACAGCCTGGTCTACATAATGAGTTCCAGGACAACTATAACTATGTAGTGAAACCCTGTTTTTAAGAAGTGAAATAATAACAACAATAATAAACAATAAACTAAAGAAAGTTAATAACCCTGCTTCAACTTTCACCATAGGAAATTCCTTTATTTCTATATAAAATGCTGGGATACTATTGATCAACAAGTAGCTTTCTTTTCTTTCCTTTGTTTCAGATAGGATCTCAGGGGGCCCAGACTGGCCTCAAATGCATTATGTAGCCTTGAACTCCTGATCTTTGTCCCCATCTCTATCATCAAGTGCTAGAATTACCGGTGTTGTACTACTCTACCCAGCTTGTTTTTAATCCTCAAAGCCAATGATCAGCAACATATACACAGAATTTCCCTCCTGAACTGAAAAATAAAGTAGGTTTTCACACTTGAGCCATGGAAACTCAGTGGGTCATCTCACCTCACCATGGTCTACTATTCCTCCTAGTTATAACTCTCCCAATCTGGGCTGGAAAGGTGGCTCAGTAGTTAAGAGCACTGGTGACTCTTCCAGATGGACCTGGGTTCAAGTCTAGAAACCACATGGAGGCCCACAATTGTCTCTAATTGCAGTTCCAGGGCATCCAAAACCCTCATACAGACACACATGCAGGAAAAATACCAATGCACGTACAGTAAATACGTATGTGTGTATAAATATATGTACGTATGCATTTAAAATTAAAACTCTCAGGGCTGGAGAGATGGCTCTGCAGTTAAGAACACTGACTGCTTCTCCAAAGGATCCAGGTTCAATTCCCAGCACCCACAGGGCACCTCACAACTGTCTAACTCCAAGATCTGATGCTATCACACAGACATATAAGCAGGCAAAACAGCAATGCACAGCTTCTAAAAGAAGCTAAATAGCCATTAAAAAAATAAAATTTTAAAATTAAATTAAAACTCTCCCAATCTATCTAAACTCAAACTGCCTCATTTGCCAAGTTTTGGGTGACAGTTAAATAATTCTGAGTGTTGAAAATAGAAAAAGAACTTAATAAAAAAAAAAAAGAAGAACTTAATAAGCTTGAATTAGTAAGTACTTAAACTTTTTTCTGAGCTCAAATTTTTGAAAACAATTTAAAACCTGTGATTCCCCTCCTAGATGTCTACCAGCCTGGGGATTCCAACTGGGTCAATGGGGCTAGACCAAGGGGATACCAGGATAAAATTAGGTCAGCTGGTCCTGGTGGTTCACTCCCTTAATTCTAGCAGACAGGAGGCTGAGGCAGGAGAATCACTTTGAATTTGCTGTCAGCCTGAGAAACAAAGTGAGACCTTGTCTCAAAACAAGAGGCAATGCAGGTCAGTAGGGGCACTGGGAGACAGAAACAGCCTAGTCTACAAAGTGAGTTCCAGGACAGCCAGGGAGACGCCGCAGAGACGCCCGCACTCGCGCGCGCGCACACACACATACACACATCTCAAAAAGAAAAAAAAAAAAATTGAATAAAACCCAATCCCTGCTCTTCAGAAACTCAAAATCCAGGATAGGACAGAAAGCTGGCTGTTACAAAGAGAAATGTGTTACAAAGAGCTGTGTGCAGGGGAACACAGTAAGAGGCACAGGTGTTGACTCCAACAACTCCCCTGGAAAAGAAGAGGGCTCCGTGGGAAGAAAATATAACTTTTCTCAAGCTGAGTAAACAGAACGTGCAAAGGGAGACTTCAAAATGAGTACCATAGTGAAGCTTCTCTTTAGAGTCACGGGGAGTTGAGTTAAATCACACATTATTTTCTCTTTTGTGGGCTAGTCAGAGGCAAGCCCAAGAATCCCTTTGCATTCTTTTCTCATCTACAGATTGGGAAGACTAATATCTAATTCAAAGGGAAGATTAATCATGATCGTGACTATGAAGCACACGATAAAAACTGGGGAAATTGCAATAATTAGGTGCAAGATCGTCCAGAAATTCTGAGGTTGGTGGTGAGACTAAAAAGACTGCTTTCTAAGAAAGGTCTTTCAATGCCAAGCAACGAGTTCCGAGCCACACTGGACCCATGCAGTGGAAGGAGTGAACTGACAAGTTGTAACCCCAATGAATGCACAATGTGTCGCCACCTCCACACGTACACGAAAAGAAATGTACTTTAGTTTTTATTCTAAGAAGTTAAAATTAGCTAAGGACAGGGCCAGAGAAGATTTTACCCAGAAGAAAAGGATTAAATACTTGCTTTAGAAAAAAGAACACTCCAGTCCAAGAAAGGGTAGTCAGGGAAAAGTATTGAAAAGGGTACCTTGAGACAGGGTGGATGAATTCACTTCAGTAAATTACAAGAAACAGCATGCATTCACAAATCTTCTTAAATTGAAACCCACAGGTTATACCGATGACAACTTTTGGGGATTTGAACACGGAAGTGATTAGCATTTCTAAAATCTGGGTATTACTAGCAAAACAGATAAGGAGCTTGATCACAATTGTTTTGTGACCACTTCTACTCTAGTTTTAGTTAAATCTTCTAAGTTTCAGTGAACAAATGGTACAATTTACAATTTATCTGTTCTCAGGAGCCAGTTCCTTGAGCCTTTTGTATTTCCGGTCCGGCGACAGCTCCGCAGCACTACCAGGTAGCACTCAAACACTGGCGGGGTCATCTTTAGAGGATGTGGGCAAATCTACCAATGAAAAACCCAAATCAACTGAGCACCTGTACGCCTCACCAAAAGAGCCAAATAGCTCGGATACATTCAAGATACAAAGTGGGTATACCAAGTTGTTTTTGTAAACTTCGGCCCGTTTTGATTCGAACGATAGAAGCCAACTCCCACCCCCCACCTCAAAAATGTCACTTTACTACATCAGGGAACGGAGATCAGGATGACTAAGAGATAGGAAGGAGAACCTAGCTGCGACGGGGAACGACCCCACGCCTTCCTAGAGTTGCAACTTGTCCGCTGTGTGACTCTGCAGTCACAGGCGACAGTTTTCGAGGACCCAACACAATTTCAAAAGACCACCAACTAACTGACCTAACTTTGGCCGCCTGCCCTCCTCCTTCCTTTCCCGTCTCGGGCCTCGCAGCCTCTCGGAGCTGTGGGCGGGCAGAAGGGGGCTCAGAGTCCGGCGACCGCGGCCCAGGACCGGGCGGTTCCGCGGCGCGGACTCCCAACCGGGGCTCCGGCTTTCTTCCCCGAGGGCGCCCAGCTAGGGCCTCCAGGCCCGGCCCACACATCAACGGCGTCCTCGACCCGGACCGCGGCCGCTGCGACGGAGGGCCCGGTTCCGCTCCGGGAGGAGGGGTCGCGAAAACTGCCCAAGCTGATCCGAGGGGCCGGCGGCAGCGGCTCCCGGCGCGGCCTTGCGCTCCCGCCCAGGCTGCGGCCTAGGCGGCCCCGTTAGATCTCTCCGCACGCGGCACAGCGGCACTGCGGGGCCACGCAACGAGAGATGAAGAGTGGCGACGCCCCAAGGAACCGTGGCCCGCCGTAGGGGTCCCGGCCTGGGGACGCCGCCCCCCGCCTGGCCAGCGCCAGAGAATGGCTTTTACCTTCATCAGCCTCCTGCTGGCCGCCATCTTGGATCTGGTGCTGCTGCTTTCCCAAAATGCATCGCGGTAGGCCAGGCGGCTAGAACCCCCTCACTTCCTGGAGCGGGGGAGGGGCGAACCGGGAAGAGCGCGGAAGCGATAAGTGCGCCTACTGTGTGCGAGTCCCAGTGCTGGAGAGTCCTGTGTAGACACAAACGACCTGGACAATTAAAGACCTTTACTTTATAGAGCCTCCAGTCCGACGGCTAGTACATAAAGTGCCTGGTACGTAGTAGTTGCACTATAAATAGCATAGACAGCATGTGCACAAAATAATTGAATAATCAAGATTATTTCAGGCACTGCTAAATACCGTGAAGAAATCAAAACTGGGAGATGAGAAAGTTACTGTGAGACTGAAAACGTGATGCAGTCAGTAAAATGTCTACTCGTTCAAGTAGGACCTGAGTGGAGGGCAGACACAGGCAGATCCTTGGAATGCTTTGTCTAACCCACCTAACTGAATTGGTGAGCCTCAGATTCAAGGAGAGAACCTGTGAAGTGCAAGCAAGGAAAAACTGCGGACCTCAGGTCTCCACTGCAGGTGTGTGAATGCCCACACTAACATTCACATCCAGCCTCCCCTAACACACACACACAAGTAACTACAAGGATCTACTTTTCAGGAAGCCTCATGCAAAAATAACTATGAATAAGAAAGCAGAGCAGAGCAGAGAGTGGTGGCTCACTCCTTTAATCCCAGCACTCAGGAGGCAAAGGCAGGCAGATCTGTGAGTTCTAGGCCAGTCTGATCTACAGAGAGAGTTGTAGACAGCCAAGGCTACACAGAGAAACCCTGTCAAGAAAGAAGGAAAGGAAGGAAGGAAGAAAGAGCAGAGCAAACATAAGTGGATTGTGCCTTTAATTCCAGCAGAGGCAACAAGACTATAAATTATAGCCAGCCTACTCTACATACTATAATCCTATCTCAAAAATAGAAGTAGCTGCCAGGAGTAGTGTCACACACAGGTAATCTCATAATTCTAGCAGTCTAGAGAGTAAAGCAGAAAGATCTAGAGAAAAAGAAAGAAACTGCTGGATGGCAACAACGTGCTTTGGCCAGCAGAGTGGTGTTTCAGGTGGGTTAGGATGTAGACAAGGTCTCCTCTCCTGTAGCCCAGGGTGGGCCCAAAATTCACTATATAACTAAAGATGACTTTAAATTTTTTTTTCCTTTTTTTAAGATGGGGTTTCTCTGTGTAGCCCTGGCTGTCCTGGACTCCCTTTGTGGACCAGCCTGAAGAACTCACACAGCTCTACCTGCCTCTGCCTCCTGAGTGCTGGGATTACAGTCAGGGGGGCAGAGGCAGGAGGATCTCTGTGAGTTCAAGGATAGCCTGGTCTACAGAGGGAGTCCAGGACAGCCAGGGCGGTTATACATAGAAACCCTGTCTCAAGCAAACCAGGACAAACAAACAAACAAAAAGACAGAGCTGCCAACATGAGGCCATCTGTGGATTGCTTTCATTCAGCAGAATCTTCAGAAGGGCATTTAACTAGAAGTTCTCAAATTTGCTTTAAACAATATAACTTTGTTTGTTTTGTTGGTAGTGGTTTTGTTTTGAGAGAAGGGTTTGCTATGTATTCTTAGCTGGACTTGAATTGATAGAAATCCACCAATCTCTGCCTCCCAAGTGCTAGGATTAAAGGTGTGGGTTATATGTTAGTGTACTTTTTTTTTTTAATTCTCTTACTTACATTTCTTATATCTCTTTCTCCCTACTCCACCCCAATTTCTTCCAACACCTCAATACCAGGTACAAGAGAGAAAGGGTTAGTGGGAGAAGGGGCACAGTTCTCTTTCTTAGCTGCTTCCTGCTGGTTAGGGTTGTCAGGTTCCTTGGAGCCAGTCCAATCCTTGTTTCAGGAGATCTCCAACTTCTTGTCTCACTGCATCGACAGCAAGAGGAGCTGCAGGGGGCAAGCAGCAGCAGCAATTTTGCTCTTTCTTGGAGCTTTCCACACTCTCTGGGCTCTGGCATTTATTCTCTCCAGAGTCCTCAGATTTAAACTAGCTGCAGCTGGCAAAGAGCGCCTCTCAGAGACTGCACAAGGCAAAATTTGCTGCTGTGGACTGTCTGAATCAATCCCACACCCCACACCTGGGACCAAAACAAAAACATGTTTATATCCACAACAATGATACCCATCTTAGGTCATATAACTTGAGCTTAGAAGTGGTGAAGCATGTCCTTTGACTTTCCCACATGACATACATACATACATACATACACACACACACACACACACACACACACACACACACACACACACACAGGGATGCTGGTCCAGAAGACCCAAGTTTGATTTTTCTTTTTGTTTTGTTATGTTTTGTTTCCCAAGACAGGGTTGCTCTGTATAATCTTGACTGTCCTGAAATTCACTCTGAATTTGAGGCTGGCTTCAAACTCAAAGATCTGCCTACCTCTGCCTCCCAGAGTGCTGGGATTACAGGTGTGTGCCACCCGGCCCAGCCTAGACAGAGTTTTGCTCAATGTCCCTGGCTGTCCTGAAACTCACTATTTGGACCAGACTGACCTCAAACTCACAGAAATCTACATGCTTCTTGTTCCCAAGTGCTGCACCATACCTGGCTTTCTCCTCTCTCTCTCTCTCTCTCTCTCTCTCTCTCTCTCTGTGTGTGTGTGTGTGTGTGTGTGTGTGTGTGTGTGCATGTGCATGCATGTGCACTCTGCCTGCATATATATCTGTGAACCACTTGTGTCCTGGTGCCTGTTGAAGCCAGAAGAGGACATTGGGTCTTTTGGAACTATAATGACAAACAGTTGTCAGCCATCATGCTGGGAGAGCAGCCAATGCTCTTTAAGCACTGAGTAATCTCTCCAGGCCCACTACGTCTGTCTTAAACCAGGGTCTTTTTTAAAATGTGGTACGTGACACTTTCTTGCACACCGAGACATGTAGGACATTCTCTTGCCTTTCAGTTCCTAATGTCATTCCTCTAGTCCTGTGGTATCTCCAGGGAACTTTGGAGTCCCACAGCATCAAGTCTGAATATAGTCTTTTCTTTCATTTTCTTTTTTGTTTGTTTGGGTTGGGTTTGTTTGTTTGTTCTTCCAAACAGAGTTTCTCTGTGTAGCCCTGGCTGCCCTGGACTCGCTTCGTAGATCAGGCTGGCCTCCAACTCACAGAGATCATCCTGCCTCTGCCTCCCAAATACTGAGATTAAAGGCATGCACCACCAAGCCAAGCCCTCTTTTTGATTTTGTAAATGAGGAACTGAGACTCAGAGAAAACAGTAACTTGGATTAATCCTGCCTCTGAGTTTTTAATTCTTTTTCATATATCATGGGTACAGTGGTGTCCTGGGTCCTACAAAGGAACAGAGTGGAGACCAAGAAAGACATTCTACCACCTCTGGAACACATCTGAAATGCTGAAATGGGTTCTGACATGGCTGGCAATACCAGTTGGTGACTGTAGGGACTCTGGTGATCCACTTTAAATCCTCCCACTGGTGACAGGCTCTTCCTTCAGGCCGCAGTAAGTCACACAAGCTGCAAAACCACCCCTACCTCCAAGAAATAAGAGCCTAACTACTCAGCCCTGGTTGCCAGGTGCCCTGGATCCTCTCCATAAAGCCGTGCCATCCAAGGGCTCCATACAGACAACTTTTCTTGTAACCCAGGACAAATCCAAGACTATCACTAGTTATTGCCATCACTAGTTTTTCCCTTGCAACCCTCACACCACATCTGCTTCAGTTCTGAAAATTCTCATGTTCATGTTTCCCAAAGGTATTTTCTATAGGCTCAGGGGAATCTGGTCTTAAAAATAAGTATAGCAGGCCAGCCTGGTCTACAAAGTGAGTACAGGACAGTCAAGGCTACGAAGAGAAACCCTGTCTTGAAAAACAGAAAGAAGAAAGAAAGAAATCAGTCACAGGACCAGATACTGAGCACACACAGCAGTTAGAAGCCCCAGACATAACTGGGCATAGTGGTGCACACCATTAATCCACCATTCAGGAGGTAGAGACAAGTGGATCTCTGTGAGTTAGAGACCAGCCTGGTCGAAAGAGCAAGTTCCAGGATTCTAGAACAGCCAGGGTTCTACAGAGAAATTTTAAAAAAAGAAGAAGGAGGAGGAAGAAGATGTCCAATGTCCCAGGTGTTTCCTAGGCAGGCACTCCAAAGAAGCTTCTGACAGAATTTTTAAATACAAAAAAGTCAGTTATCTGTGTGTTTCTTTTTATTTTTCTTCTTCTTTTTTTTTTTTTTTTCTCAAGACAGACTTCTCTGCATAGCCTTGGTGTCCTAAACTCCCTTTGTAGACCAGGCTGGCCTTGAACTCACAGAGTGCCTCCCAACCAACTCCTTAGTGTGTTTATTGTAAGTCACTTAATGCCAGGGCCTGGAAAAACAGGAAGGAGGCAGATGGGAGGAGAGTTCCCCACAATAATAGCTAGAAGAAAGCTGTGTATGTGATTATGTAATTATTTTTTTTTTTTTCTGAGACAGGGTTTCTCTATATAGCCCTGGCTGTCCTGGAATTTAATCTGTAGACCAGGCTGGCCTCAAACTCACAAAGATCCACTGCCTCTGCCTCCCAGTTCTAGGATTGAAGGTGTGTGCTGCCTTAGCCCAGCATTATTTATTTTATTTATTTTGGGGTCTTATTTTTCTTTGGGGGAAGGAGAGCCTAATGTCTCTCCTTTGAGGACCAGACCTTACCAACAACATGACTGAAGACTGGCCTTCACTCCTTGCCCAACTTGAGGCCTCTTCCCAACACCCCACTGCCCAGCCAGTGCACACCCTAAAGCTCCAGGGCCTTGCTGACAGGTGGTACCTGAGTGTTAGAGCTAGGTAGGCCAGAAGACCGCTTTGGACAATGCACTCTTTTTTTTTTTAAGATTTATTTATTATTCACACAGTATTCTGTATGCACGTGTGTCTGCACACCAGAAGAGGACACTGGATCTCATTATAGATGGTTGTGAGCCACCATGTGGTTGCTGGGAATTTTGAACTCAGAACCATTGGAAGAACAGCCAGTGCTCTTAACCTCTGAACCATCTCTCCAGCCCGACAGTACCCTCTTATGTTCTTCCTCCTAGGTCTTTATCCCAGCTTGCATAGGAAAGGCATTCCATTTTTACCTCCTCTGAATCCACCCTGGGCAGAGACACAAAGGCATATCAGACGTACCCATTCCTCAAAATAAAGCAGCTGTAAGTAGAGTGAGCAAGTCCACCACATGGGTGTAGTGTCTTGGCAACTCCAAGCCCAGCCTGGAGAGTACACAAAAGCTTCTCAGAGTAGAAAGCTACCAAATTAATACCAAAGGACAGGAAAACGTGAGCAGCAGGCGAGAGGACAAAAACAGGGTTTGAGGGAGCTAGAGAGATGGCTCAGTTTAAGAACACTGGCTGTTCTACCAAAGGTCCTGAGTTCAATTCCCAGCAACCACATGATGACTGATAACCATCTATAGTGAGAGCTGGTATCTTCTTCTGGCCTGCAGGCACACATGCAGGCAGAACACTGTATGGAAAAAAAAAAAAAAAGTAAATCTTAAAAAGAAAAGCACACACACCTATGATCTCAGCTATTTGGTTGGAAGGTCACTAATGCAAGGCCAACCTGGGCAATTTAGCAAGATCCTGGTTCAAAATACGGTTTTAGAAAACTGCTGAGTACAGTGGAATACTCATACCTTTAATCTCAGTACTTGGGAGGTAGAGACAGGCTGATCTCTGTGAGTTGGAGGCCAGCCTGGTCTATATAGCAACTTCCAAGCCAGCCAGGACATAACAAGACCCTGTCTTCAAAACAAAACAAACACACAACAACAACAACAACAACAACAACAAAATGCTACCACCACCGTCAAAAACAAAAAACTTAAAAATTTTGACATTCAAGCATGGTGGTGCATACCTTTATTTCAGCACTTAGAAGGCAGAGGCAAGAAGATCTCTGTGAGTTCTAGACTAG
This sequence comes from Psammomys obesus, assembly GCF_907164565.1. Taxonomy (NCBI): domain Eukaryota; kingdom Metazoa; phylum Chordata; class Mammalia; order Rodentia; family Muridae; genus Psammomys; species Psammomys obesus. Next base: position 411,285 of record NW_026591497.1, on the reverse strand, counting down.
CCTGATAGACAAAACAAGTTCTAGGCCAGAGTGAGGCAATATTTTTTAAAAATGATTTTTAGGGAGCTGAGAGATGGCTCAGGGATTATAAGTGCTTACTGCTCTTGCAGAAAACATGAGTTTGGCTCCCAGAACCCACATGGTGACTAAAAACCACTTGTAGCTTTAATTCCAGGGCATATAACGGTCTCTTCTCACCTCAAAGAGCACCAGGCATGCATGTAGCACACATAAACTCAGGTAGGCACATACACATAAATGAACAAAATAATAAAACATCTTTAAAAGTTCTTTTTCGAGACAGGGTTTCTCTGTGTAGCTTTGGCTGTCCTGGACTCCTTTTATAGACCAGGCTGGCCTCGACCTCATAGTGCTCTGCCTGCCTCTGCCTCCTTGAGTGCTGGAATTAAAGGTGTGTGCCACCACACTGGGCTAATATCTTAAAATTTTTAAAAGCACTGAGGACTGAAGATAATAGTCAAGTAGTAAAATACTTGCTTAGCATGCCTGAGGTCCTAGACTCAGTCTCTAGTACTTTACCCCTCCCACACACACACACTAGAGAGAGAGAGACAGAGAAACAGATAGACAGGAGACAGAGAGACAGAGAGAGAGGCACTAAGGCTGTGCCTGTCAGTGGTATAACATTTACCTAGCCTAGCATGTTTGAGGTTGTGTATGCAACCAACCCTCAGTCATTGTCATCCTGCTGAGTCAAAAAGGCTCAGATGCAAAGCATGGTGGCCAACTCTTGCAATCCCAGCAAAGGCAGGCAGATCTCTAAGTTCGAAGCCAGCCTGGTCTACAGAGGGAGTTCCAGGACAACCAGGCTACACAGAGAAACCCTGTTTCGAAACAAACAAACAAACAAAAAAACTAATTTTTAAAAAAAACTTTCATTTGAAGCCAGGCATGGTGGCGCATGCCTGAAATCCCAGCACTTGGGGAGGCAGAGACAGGAGGATCACTGTGAGTTCGAAACCAGCCTGGTCTACAAAGAAAGTCCAGGACAGCCAAGGCTACGCTGAGAAACCCTGTCTTAGAAAAAAAAAAGTTTCAGTTGATGTACGAAAAGGTTTAGTATGCAGGAGTTCTTGGAAGAGTAGGACAGTTTCAGCCACAGTGTGTAACCCACAAATTTACGCAGATCTTGCAATAAGTTAGTTCTCAGTTACCTAATTCAAGTACACTACCAGAAACCCTAGAAGGGGCAGGCAAGGTCTGACCATAACCCAAGTTTATCCACACCCCTTTCTCCAGGCCCAGGAGCAGCAATCATCTAAAGGGTCCCTACTGGAGATCTAGTTCTGAAAGGGATTGCACACTGCTGGGGAGAGAGTGGAATGGGTCACAAAAGCTCTGAAGCAGATAAAGTGTGAGCTCAGAAATATGCCCAGGATATAACCCATTTTTACCCACGCTCCTGGCCTCTTTCCCTATTGGGAATCTACTTCTGAAAGGGACTGCACACTGCTGGTGAGAGAGTGGAATGGGTCATAAACGCCCTGAAGCAGGTAAGTTCAGAGGTCAGTTTGAAAGGGGTCTCAGGAGTCTAGGGAGAGGCGAAAGGTATTGCGTCTGGGGAGACAGGGCAGGTTATAAGAGAGACTTCCCCCAAGGCGGAAGGGGCGCGCGGAGGGCTCCTAGGGGGCCGGAAGAGGCACGCGGGGCGGTTGGCAGCGGCCGGGGGGCGGCGGCCGTTGGCTAACTGGCCTACCAAGCTATCTCTGGCCTCTCGCCCGGCTGCCGCCACAATGACAAAGGATTCACCCACCCCCTTGGGTGGTGGCCGCGCGTCGCCCAAGAAGCCAGGCAGCCCCGGCCCAGCGACGGCAGTGCTGGAGGAGCAGAGGCGAGAGCTAGAAAAACTGCGGGCAGAGCTGGAGGCCGAGCGCGCGCGCGGCCGGTCGGAACGGCGGCGTTTCGCGAACCAGGCGCGCCAGCTGCGGGAGTCTGCCGAGCAGGAGCGGCAGCAGCTGGCTGACCATCTGCGCTCCAAGTGGGAGGCACGACGCCTCCGGGAGCTGCGGCAGCTGCAGGATGAGGTGCAGCGCGAACGTGAGGCCGAGATCCGGCAGCTGCTGCGCTGGAAGGAGGCAGAATTGCGGCAGCTGCAGCAGCTGCTCCACCAGGAGCGCGATGGTGTAGTGCGCCAGGCTCGGGAGCTTCAGCGCCAGCTGGCCCAGGAGCTGGTGAACCGCGGTTACTGCGGCCGCTCGGGGGCGTCCGAAGACCCCGCGGCACAATGCCGCTGTCGCCTGCAGGAAGTGCTGGCACTGCTGCGCTGGGAGACCGATGGCGAGCAAGCTGCGCGCATCCGCCATCTGCAGGCGGCGCTAGACCTGGAGCGCCAGCTCTTCCTTAAATACATCCTGGAGCACTTCCGCTGGCAGCCCCCTTTCCCGGGACCCGCGGACCTCCAAATCACACATTCCTTGGAAGAGCCACCCCTAGAAGCCCAGAGCAACACTCGTGGCAGCCCAAAGCCTGCTCGTCGACTCGGATCCCTCGAAAGCCTCAACAGTGGTGGCCGGGTTTGCTCTCCAAACGACCTACTGCCCACGCGTGCCAGCTCCCTCGAATCCCTGGCAACAGCACATTCTTGCTCACTGAACAACACACTGAATTGCTCCCAGGCTTCCGAATCTGAGGTAAGGGCCTCCTCGACCAGCGCCTCTACCCCAGACACCTCCAGTCCCCAGCCGTCGCTTCAGGTACCATCAATACACAGGAACCCTGGTGACCTGCAGGAAGAAAGCTCCGAGAACAAGCCCTGCGAAGAAGCCCTGACCCCCTCACCACCAGGTCTGGACTACCACGACCTGGTAAGGCAGAACTCAGAGCTGGCCGAAGCATTGCAGGTGCTAGTTCGCCGCTGCTGTGGCCTGCGCGAAGAGAACTTGCAGCTGCGGCGCTCAGGCTTCTCGGATGAGGCCGATGAGAAAGTGAAATGGCTCAAGGTGAAGCACGCAGAACTAACCGATCTTGCTCAACGCCTTGAAGACAGGGCCCGCAAGCTGCAGGAGACCAACCTGCGGGCCGTGTGCGCTACTATACCGGGTGAGAGCCTCGGAGGCCTGGACCTGGGCCAAGGGTTTGCTCACCAGCGTGTTCAGGACCTGTCAGAACAGGCTGATGTGCTGCAAGCCAAAGATCTGCAGATCGAAGCATTGAGGCGGAAGTGTCACCTGCTGCAGGCGCGCGTCGCCGCGGACCTTGGCAGCTACTCGCATCCTGGAGAGGGCGCCACCTGCACACAATTGTGCAACATTAATGATTTGGACCGGCTGCAGCGTGAGTCTCAGCGGGAAGTGCTGCGCCTGCAAAGACAGTTGACCCTACAGCAGCGTAAAGCTGGCTCCCAGGCGGAAGCGGGCAGCCTCAGCGCACCCTCAGAGAAAGCGCGGCACCAGGTGCAGGCGCTGGAGCGCGAGCTGGGTGCACAGCGGCGGGAATGCGAGGAGCTGAGCGCACAGGCAGCCGCCGCTGAGCGGCGCTATGAGGAGGCAGAGGCGCAGCTCCAGGCCGCGCTGCACAAGGGCGCCAGGCTGTCAGAGGAGAACGCACGGCTGCAGGCCCTAGCCAGCTCTGTGAAGAAGGTGGCAGACGAGAACAGCAGTGTTTCCCTGCAGCAAAGCCGTGCGAGGCAGAGGCAGGAACCCGAAGCCACTGGCCTGCCGGCGGAGCAGCTGCTGCAACAAGCAGGCTGTGCACAAGACAGGCAAGAGCAGCTGCGTCACTACCAGAATAACGCCCCGAGTGACCTTTGGGCCTTTGGGAAAGAAACGCAGCGATTGCAGTGTCAGCCTGGCCACCCCTCAGAGACACTGGAGACCACCCAAGCTTCAGAACCCCAAGCCAGGGGTAGCAGGAGGCCCAAATTCAAGCCAAAGTCTGAAGAACATTCATTGTCGTTGCCTATCACGGACGTACAACTTCCCGCTTCTCTCTCCCAGCAGGAGAACCCAGTTACTCCCGGGGAACCAGCTGGCGCCCCCCAAGTGTCAGACAGAAATCCTACCAGTCAGCCTCTGGACTCCAGGCCCCAAGCCAAGAAAACCAGTTCACAATCCAATTCCTCCTCGGTAGAGTCCTTGTGGGCTACAGTGCCATCTTGCCTTTCTCTGGACATGGACACCGCAAGCGAAATGGATGACTTGGAACCAGACAGTGTGTCCACTTCCCCAGAAATGAGGAGTTCAGAGGCTCCCACCACTCACAAGCTCCAGGTCTTCTTGGCTAGAACTAACTACAGTCCCTGTGAAGGGCCTAATGAGCATTGTCAAGGTGCACTGCCCCTCACAGCTGGGGATTATGTTTATGTCTGTGGGGACGTGGATGAGGATGGCTTCTATGAAGGGGAGCTTGTGAATGGGCAGCGAGGCCTAGTCCCGTCTAACTTAGTGGAACCAATTTCAGGAAGCCCCGTCCTGAACCACCTATTCCCCACGTCCCCTGATGCAGGTCCTGCCACTGCACTACCCACTGAGCAGAGCAAAGCCTTGAAAGGCAGCTTCTTACGTGAGGAAATGCAGGGATCTCTGGAGAGAGGCCTGTGCCAAGCAGGAAGGGCAGACTCTAAGACAGATATAGCAGTAGAACGTTTGAAAACCAAGACAGAAGCCTGCTGGCAGGGCTTGAAACCAAGCACGGAGGAGCAGAACTTCTCCAGGCCCCTTTTGGAGGCCAAAGGAGTATTCTGTTTGGGTCCTGTGCAACTACAGCTGCAGAATGTCACAGCTACCTCTGCCACAATTACATGGGCCTCTGGCAGCAATAGGTACCCCCATATGGTGTACCTTGAAGACGAAGAGCATACTCTAACTCCCTCGGGTGTGAACCGATACACTCTCCACGGCCTAAGTCCTGGCACACGTTACCGGGTGAGGGTGGGGGTGCAGCTACCTCAGGACCTGCTACCGGTGCTCTGGGAAACAATGTCCTCCACGATAACTTTTGATACCCCTTTAGCAGGACCCCCTGACCCTCCTCTGGATGTGCTGGTGGAGCACCATGCCTCTCCAGGTTTCCTGGTGGTCAGTTGGCTCCCTGTGACCATTGACTCGGCCGGGTCATCCAATGGAGTGCAGGTCACTGGCTATGCTGTCTATGTGGATGGGTTCAAGGTCACAGAAGTCGCTGATGCCACTGCTGGGAACACCCTACTGGAATTTTCTCAGCTTCAGGTTCCCCTGGCATGCCAGAAGGTTTCCGTGAGAACCACGTCACTCTACGGTGAGTCTCTGGATTCAGTGCCAGCTCAGATTCCCGAGGACTGTTTCTTTTGTTACCCATTCCTAGAGGCTCCTCCCTTTAGCTACACAGATGGGGACCCTTCTGCCTGCAGAGTTGCTTTCCCTGTCTGTCAGCAGAAGGCGTTACAGGCGTCTCCAAGTGCCAAGTCCAGCTCTCATACCCCTGGAAGCTGTGGGGAGCCTCCAGCTACGTTTCTAGAAGCAGCCCCTGAAGAACCTTCAAGGAAGCATTTACCAGTCCCCAGCCTGAGCTCAGATAGGGCAAACAACCTCCTCCGGGGGCCCGCGGAGGCCTGGAAGGGCTATGAGAAGGACTTGGCCTTTCAGAAGACTCCCCAGAACCACAGGCCACCTCTGCTCTTTGGCCAGCCTGGGCTGGAGGAAGTCCACTCCCCACAGATGGGCATTAGTGGAAGTCCTGCTCCAGAGTTCGTCCGTCTCTCCCCAGAGACTGGACCTGTGAAAGTGCCGTGTTGGGAGAAGCCTGGCCTTGAGAAGGCCCTTCTTCAAAAGCAATATGCTCAGATGCTCCCTCCTCACCGGCAAGGCTCAACCCAGTGTCACACAGCTGACTTCCATCACATTTTGGAGGAGGAGGCTCTGTGTTTGGATTCTCAGTACACAGAGAAGCCAGAGCAAAGAAAGAGCAAGTCCCAAAGTGGACAAAGACAGGGGACTCCAGGAAGCAAGAGAGAGTGCCAGTTTCTTGAACCTACCTCAGTGCTATGCCCAGCACCAACCAGCAAAGTCATTAAGATGTCATGTGGGGCCCCTGAGGAGCTGGAGACAGAAGCCGACAGTTCAGTGAGGGTCTTTGTGGCCCTCTTTGATCATAGCCCTCCGGTAATGCCTGTCAACTCCGAAGCTTTGGAAAAAGAGCTGGCTTTCCAGAAAGGGCAGTTGCTAAGGGTGTGGGGCTCCCGGGATGCTCATGGGTTCTACCACGGAGAGTGTAATGGACAGGTGGGCAAAATCCCTGGACACCTGATAGTTGAGGCAGAGGTGGGCACAGAACAGACTGATGGGAGGTGGCATTTGCTATCTCAGGGGCACCTGCATTCTGAGGCTCAACATGAAGACTTGAAGGGTCTAACCAACTCCCAGGGATCCTTCATGCCTCAGGGGAACTCCAGAACACCCACACTGTGGACCCCAAAGACAATGATGGCAGCTCTGGACTATAACCCCAGGGATGGGAGAGCAGGGGGGCCAAAGGGCAAGCTGGTGCTGAGGGCTGGAGATGTAGTCACAGTTTATGGGCCTGTGGATGATAAGGGATTCTACTACGGTGAGTATAGTGGACACAGGGGCCTGGTCCCAGCCCATCTGCTGGATGACTTACCTGTCAATGGAGAATAAGCACGACTCCCTTGTAGGGTAGTAGCCTCTGGCTGCCCACACCCCTTGGAAGGAGAAGCAAGCACGTATATACCTTCATGCAACACACCTCATCAGCTGCCTTAAGCAACACCGGCTCCAGACAGCATCACCTGAAACTGATGACAGTCCTCAGATGTCCTGCTAGTGTCCAGCAGCAGCAGGATTTTAAATCGAGTTGTTTTTTTTTCAAAAGGAAAGTAAACCAGCCAACCCCTGAGAGTTTGACAGGATATTTCAAAGACATAGGTATTAGAGATGCCTTTTTCTGTGGTCAGTATGTTTTCTTTAGCAGGTTAACATTATCCATCCATTGCCTTGTATGAAAGTCTCAAGAAAATTTAAAAAGAAAAAGCAATCAGAATGCTATTTTTCTATTTTATGTTCAACCCTCATTAAAATGTTCACAGAAAAAGAGAATACTTCGGAAGTTAAAGCTGGCCAAGGGAAACGAGCATATCTCCTCTCTGCCCCCCCTTTGCCCAGTAGATGTGGAATGGTGGCAGCAGTCTTTTCCTGAAAGGAAAGGTGCAGCCTTATCCAGGGCAGGCTGACCCAGCTAAAGAGAGCACAGGGGCGGAACTGAGATATCCCTGGGCAGGGGCTCTGTACTGGTAAGTGGAGTCAATGTCCTTCAGCTAGGAGCCCCTCTCCATTAACTGCTGGTGTTCCCATGATGCTTTGTAAGGGATCCCCTTAGGAAAGTATTTCATGCAAACTTTAGAGAAGAACCTATGGAGACTGAGACTGGTCCCGTCAAGGGTTATGTGGTACACAACTAAGAGCCACTTCCTCCCATGGTCCTACAAGACTCTGCAGGCCGGTGAACATGAAGGATGGTCTTCATCCTTCTCCCCTCACATCCAACAGAGTGGTCAGAGAAAGGACTCTGCCTTTCCCCAGTGTAGCCAGACTGGAAGCCCCCCCCGGGGGCCAACACACTGAGCCGTCAGCTGTTCAGCAAGGCGGCTAACTTAGACTTGAAGTCAGCTATCTGAAAGTGGGAAGAAGTTTGGGGCAGTGGGAGCCTGGCTGAAATTGAGAAATGGGCATTTCTCCTTAAGAAGTGACCTGAAGCTGGGCACACACATCTGTGATCCCAGCACTCTGGAGGCAGAGGCAGGTGGATCTCTCTGAATTTGAGGCCAGCCTAGTCTACAAAGCAAGTCCAGGACAGCCCAGGCTACCCAGAGAAACCTAGTCTTGAGAACCAAAAAATAAAAATAAAACAAAAGCAAAACAAAAAGAAAAATAATAAGGGGCAGTGGGGGAGGCCCCTCAAAGGACATACAAACTACACAGTGTGTACCACACAGTCACCATTTGAGAGCTGAGATTGTAGTAGAGAGGAAATCCAAGTCCCATAGGCTGAGGACCCTTGTCCTTTTCTCTCAGTCTTCATAACCCCTGAGGAATGGACCCAGACTGGCTCTGGTGGGCAGCACCAGTGCCTGGCCATTGTTAAAAAAAAAATGTTTACTGTATCCCAAGCTAACCTCAAACTCTATGAGGCTGATGGTGAGGCTGACCTCAAATTTCTGATCCTCTTGCCTCTGCCTCCTGTGTGCTGGAGTTACAGGTGTGCACAGTCACACCCAGCTTATGCCATGCTGAAGCTTGGGCCCCAGCTTCCTGCATGCTAGGCAAGCACTCTTAACTGAACTAGATCCTAGATCGACAGCCACCATCTTAGCCACGTTCCTTTGTTTGTTTTTGTATTTCTCAAATTGTTCCTTTTTTCCCCCAGACAGTTTTTCTCTGTGGAGTCCTGGCGTCCTGGAACTTGCTCTGTAGACCAGACTGGCTCTGAACTCACAGTGATGTGCCTGCCTCTGCCTCCTGAGTGCTAGGATTAAAGGCGTGTGCCCACCACTGCCTGAGTCATCGTAACCACATTTTTTTTCTGAGACAGGGTTTCTCTGTGTAGCCTTGGCTGTCCTGGACTCACTTTGTAGACCAGGCTGTCCTTGAACTCACAGAGATCTGCCTGCCTCTGCCTCATTACAGGCGTGCTCCACTGGCACCTGACTTTTTCTCTCTTTCTCTTTTTTTTTTTTTAAAGCACTTGCACCTACCCAGCTTCAACAGATCCCTAGAATTTTTCATTTTGTAAACTGCAACTAAGTCTACCAAACTATCCCCCACTCACCTCCTCCCAACCACTAACTTCTGTTGAAACACTGCCTCTGTGTGCTTTCAGTCAGAGCCAGGAAAAGGTCCCCTGCTGTGCAGTGTCCTGCAGCCCTCATCCTCCCAACATTTTTCTTGCCTGTTCCTTATCATGTGATCTGGGCAGACCTGTTTGGGCCACATTTGCCTTGTAAGACCTTGTGCCAGAGAAAATAGGATTTATTTATTTATTTATTTACTTACTTACTTACTTATTTATTTGTTTATTTATTTATTTATTTATTAGGCCTGCAGACTTAGAATCCCTCTCCCCATTCTATTTGTTTATTGGGTAGGGCATGAATGTGAAGGTCAGAGGACAATCTGTGGAGTGGATCACTCCTTTCATCACGTGGGTCCCAAACAGAGATCTGACTCAGATCATTGGGCTTGACAACACATATGCCCACTGAGCCTTCAACCTGGCTCCCTGCCCCATTAGAGCAACCTAGAATGTGCCCACAAACCCATAGGAAACATTTCTCTAAGGACTAGAAACAAGTGTCAGGCCTGACCATTTCTGACACCAAGCTATAATGTTCTCACAACCTCGAACCCATAAATCTTAAATCCCAGAGACCACAGGAAATTTTAGTAAATTTTTGAAAATAGACTGGAAGAGACAGGGCAATGGAAAAGATACAGAAAGTTAATGAAGGCACAAGTGGCATACTGGGGTAGGGAGACATTGTTTGGGGCCCAACTTTGTTGAGGGTACTACAAGCAATTGTGTGTGTTGGGGAAATGGCTCAGTAGTTATCAGTACTGGCTGCTCTTCCAGATGACCAGGGTTCAATTCCCAGCACCCACATAGAAGCTCCCAATAACTATTCCAGGGATCCAGCGCCCTCTTCTGGCCTACCAGGCACAAATGTGTCGCAGACATACATCCAGAATAAACACCCATACATAGAAAAAAAAAAAATTTTTTTTTTTGAAGTGAAGTTGGGCATGTATATGTGCGGGTATGTGAGAGTCAGTACAGGAGCCCACAGATGCTAAAGGCATTGGAGTCTGGGGCCGGAGTTACAGGAGGATGAAAAGAACCGAACTCAGGTCTGCTGAAAGAAAAGCCCCCACTCTTGACGGAACCTTCTCTCGCCCCCAGGAGTTTCTTGACTCTCAAGTTACCTTTCTAATAAGGCCTTCTGAGGGGGCCAGTAAGATGGCTCAGCTCGCAAAGGTGATTGCCACTGATGAGTTAAATCTCCCAAACCCACCTCATGGAAATAGCTGACTCCTGCCCAGTTGTTCTCATGCAAATGGTGGAACGCCTTTGCATGTGTGCATACACATAAACGTAATATTTTTAAAAACAGTCTTCCATTAGAGTTCATCTAGATGACTCCAACCTCAGAACTTTCCTTATAATGCCAGCACTTGGAAACGGACAGGGAGGAGGGTCAGGAGTTGATGAGTACTCTAAGCTAGCCTCTATGTAAGACCTTGATCCAAAATCTTTGTCCTAAGGGCTGACATAATGGCACACACCTTTGATCCCAGGACTCAGGAGGCAGAAGCAGGCAGATCTCCATGAATTCAAGGCCAGCCTGGTTGGTCTACAGAGTGAGTGCCAGCATAGCCAAGGCTACACAGCGAACCCTGTGTTGAAGAAAAAAAAAAAAAACAACTTAAGAACAGTCCTTGGGCATAAAACCCAGCCACTGGAATTACTCATTTACCCCAGTACCTCCTCCAACTAGCTACCTTTACCCACACTGTCAACATATAGGGCTGACTGTGGCATAGAAGTGGCACAGTGCCTTCGAATCAACCTACTTGAGACTACAACCACTGAAAGCAAGCTCTGGCTTCTGGGTCTCCTTTGGGAGTCCTAACCTTGTGCCTTAGCTCACACTTTCCTGTTCTGAACAGCGTTATTCAGAGCTCTGCTCAGCTCTGCTTTTACAGATGGAAAAACTCCCAGAGCAGAGGTCATCTGCCAAGGTCACTTAGCAAGTTGGTGGTAGGGCTTGGGTCTGAAACCAGGTGTGTCCCTTTGCCCTCATGCCCTTATCTGGAAGATTCCTTCCCCCACCCTGTGGAAGGAACACCGTCTAGGGAGGAGGCAGAGGGAGGGTTAGGAATTCAAATTGCTAGGGTTGGGGGTGGGGGGACTGGGAGTGTAAGCAGTAGCTGGGACTTGGGCAACAGTGTCCTGGGCCTAGCAACATCAGGAGAGGGCCTAGAGCAAATCCTGCCTGCTGAGTCAGAGATGCCTGAGGGATTCCAGGTGGAGATTTCTGAGAGACGGGTCTGGGGAGTCAGCTGGAAAAACCACTCGGAGATGGTGGAACGAGGGGTAGAACTAAGTGCTGAGGGTCCACTCTAGGAGAAGGAGGCCTCAGAAAGGGCAAAGGGCCGCATTTTCCAGACGCTGGGAGTGGTCAGCCTCCACAAGGTCAGCCTAGATAAGAGCTGCAGAAAGGCCCACCCTCCCTTGTGATTATGAGCAAAGGCTCCAGTCCCATCCCCTGGGGCTTCCCGGTAGCCTGACCCGACAAGGAGATAGTCGCCTTCCCCCACTGCCACATGAGACCCACCAGACCCTGGTGATGGTTGGAAGGTTGAGATTTGGACATTTCATGCCTTCTCCCAACTGCTCTTGGTTCGCTCCCAGGCCTCTAGAGGTTCTTGGTGCCCTAGGGCTTTCAACCCATGTGCACGCTGAAATCTGTTTTCCTTGTGTCTGTCCTCTCAGCTGCTGGGAAGGGAACTCTGGGGGGAATTTACTCACAGCCTAACCTTGTACCCCCTTTACCCTGTAGCACCTTCTGTGCCCACCTCTGTACAGAGCTGTGCGCGGGAGACTGCTGAGCTTACACCTGCCTGCCTTCTGATTTCCCCACATTCACCCTAGCCTAGGAAGTAAACATGGCTATGCCTATTTCACAGGAGAGGAAACCATGGCCCAACAATATGGCTAGGATTTGAACCCACTGGGTGCCCAAGGAACAAAAGCTTCCAGCCCTCATCTCCCAGTCCTTGCCCCCGAATCGTAATACCCTGCAGATAGATCCTAGGGAAGATCCTGCCTGTTGAAAGATAAAGTCAGGAAATCCAGGGTCAGAAGAGAGGTGTTATGACCAAGCTGGGGAAGGGACAGGGTAAGCTTGCTGCTTTTTTTTTTTTTCAAGGTGGGGGTTTCTCTGTAGTCCTGGCTGTCCTGGAACTCAGTCTGTAGGCCAGGCTAGTCTGGAACTCACAGAGATCTGGTGCTGGGATTAAAGGCGTGTGCCACCTTGTCAGCATTTTTTTTTTCTTTTACAGGAAGAGAATGTTCATTTTGCCCTATAGTTTGAGGCTATGTTCCATACAGGAAGTGGTGTTGGTGGAGCTGGGAGGCAGCTGCACACACTGTATATGTGGTCAGGAAGCAGGGAGCGAGCTCCTCCTCAGAATTTCAGCAGCGTTTCTCTCTGTAATGGCCTCATCTGTCCCAGAACTCACTCTGCAGACCAGGATGGCCTCAAACTCTCGGAAATCCCCCTGCCTCTGCCTCCCCAGTGCCGGAATAAAAGGCTTGTGCCACTCCTGCGTGGCTGGGTTTTTTGTTGTTTTGTTTTTGTTTTTATGAAGGATCTCGATAACCCAGACTAAAACTTACTATGTGGCAGAAAATGACTTTCAACTGACCCCTACCCCATCCACTTCCTGAGAACTAGCCTAGGGTATAGGTCGGCACTGCCGTTGCCCCATTTATTCCATCAGAGCTAGTGCTTTTTTATGCTAGGCAAGCACTTGATGGAGTAAATTACACTTCCTGCCTCACTGCAATTGTTTTTTCTAAAAAGCAAGCTCGCGCGGTGAAACACACACCCATAGTTCCGGCATTCCGGCTGTACAGGAGGTAAACACTATTTAGAAAATGGGCTGGGAAACTAGGTGGTGGTGGCGCACTCCTTTAATCCCAGCACTCAGGAGGCAGAGGCAGGTGGATCTTTGTGAGTTTGAAGTCAGTGTGGTCTACAGAGCAAGTTCCAGGACAGCCAGGGCTATTACACAGAGAAACCCTGCTTCAAAGAAAAGAAAATGTGCTGGAGAGATGGTTCAGTGGTAAGACAGACCGACACACACACACACACACACACACACACACACACACACACCACACAAGCCTTGGTGGTGGCTTCAATCCTAGCACTTGGGAGGCAGAGGCAGGCAGGTCTCTTGAGTTCAGGCCAGCCTGGTCTACAGAATTGAGTTGCAGGACAGCCAGTGATAAAAAACAAACAAACAAACAAACAAAAAACAAAAACCTGTCTCGGAAAAAAAATAGTAATAATAATAATGATAATATAACAATAATAATTTAAAAAGAGGAAGCCAGAGCGCTGCACACTTGTGGCCACAAATGGAGAGTGTCAATAAATAAAGGTTTTGTTGTTTTCCTTGTTTTTGGCTTTTTTTTTTTCCCCTTCCCAAGACAAGTTTTTTTTTGTGTGTGTGGTCGTGGCTGTCCTGGAACTCAATTTATAGACCAGCTGACCTCAAACTCAGAAATCTACCTACCTCTGCCTCCTGAGTGCTGGAATCAAAGGAATGTGCCACCATGGCCTGATTAAAAAAAAAAAAAAAAGAAGAAGAAGAAAAAATACTTTTTAAGAGTGTGAATATTGCTGGGCATGGTGGCACACACCTTTAATCCCAGCACAGAGGCAGAGACAGGCAGATCGCTGTGAGTTTGATGACAGCCTGGTCTACAAAACATGTCCAGGACAGCCGGGGTTACACATAGAGAAACCCTGTCTTGAAAACAACAACAACAAAAAAGTGCATATAATTCATCCGTGTATACCACAGTGCAATGTGCAGCCAGAGGTGACTGCAGCTGGCAGAGTCTTTTCTCGTTCCATCATGTGTGGAGACCAGCTTCAAGTCATTGGTCCTAGTGGCAGGTGTCCTACCTGTGTCCTGCCTGTTGAGCTGTCACAGCCATCCATCAACATCCTCTGAGGTTTTTATTTTAGTTTGCATGTATGCACAGCACATGCGTGCTGGTGCTAGAAATCGAATGTGGAAGACTGTGAGCCTCCGTTTGGATGCTGGGGTGTGGTCCTTGGTCTTCTGGAAGAGCAGAAAGTGCTGAACTATGTCTGAACTTAATCTCTCCAAGCCTAATCACTAAACATCTCTTTTTTAATATAATTTATTTATTTTATGTGTATTGCTGCATGCATGTCTGTGTGAGGACATCAGATCTTGGAGTCACAGACAGTTGAGCTGCCCTGGTGGCAGCTGGGCGTTGAACCCAGATCTTCTGCAGGAGCAGTTAGTGCTCTGAACCACTGAGCTACCTCTCCAGCTCCAATACATCGTTTCTTTTACTCTCTTTCTCTCTCTTTTATGTGTGTCCTCAGTTTTCTTCCTTCCTTCTTTTCTTTTCTTTCTTTTTGACAGGGTCTCTCTTTGTAGCCCTGGCTGTCCTGGAACTCACTATGTAGACCAGGCTGGTCTTGAACTCACAGAGATCTGCCTGCCTCTGCCTCCCAAGTGCTGAGATCAGAGGCATGTGCCACCCCGCCCAGCAAAGATTCTTTTTGTTGTTGTTGTTTTGCTTTAAAGTTTTATTTGTTCATTTATTATGTGTGAGCACATGCGCTTGAGTCTGTGTGCAGCATGCTTGTGCAGTGGGCAGTAAGCAGGCCCCACACAGCTGAAATGACAGGCTGCTTGATAAGGGTGCAAGAAACTGAAACTGCATTCCCTGGAAGAGCAACAGTTCTCTTAACGTTGAGCCCCCAAATATTTTTTTCAAGAAAATTATAATTCTTTTTAAAGAAACACAAATGGCCAAATTTTTTCTTTTTCTTCTTTCTTTCTTTCTTTCTTTCTTTCTTTCTTTCTTTCTTTCTTTCTTTCTTTC
>NW_026591497.1:373679-396608 GCF_907164565.1 Psammomys obesus | reverse complement strand
TTCTTTCTTTCTTTCTTTCTTTCTTTCTTTCTTTCTTTCTTTCTTTCAAGACAGGGTTTCTTTGGCTGTCCTGGACTGGACTTGCTTTGAAGACCAGGCTGGCCTTGAATTTACAGAGATCCACCTGCTTCTGCCTCCCCAGGTACTGGGATTACAATAACTATTTTAAAATGTGTTCATTATTTCTAGCCTTTTGTTTTGTTTTGTTTATCAAGACAAGGTTTCCCTGTGTAGCCTTAGCTGTCTTGGACTCCTTGGCTATCCTGGACTCACTTTGTAGGCCAGACTGGCCTTGAACTCACAGAGATCCACCTGCCTCTGCCTCTCTGAGTGCTGGGATTAAGCACGTGCCAGGGCATCTGGCCAGCTTTGGTGATTTCTCAAAACAATAAACAGTGACCAGCTATTTTACACTAGGACATATACACAGCCTCACCCCCACCAGGCCAAGACTTTTTAAAATTATTTATTTTTATTTTATATTCATTGGTGTTTTGCCTGCATGTGTGTCTGTGGAAAAGTATCTGAACTCCTGGAACTGTAGTTCCAAGCAGTGGTGAACTGCTACGTGGGTGCTGGGAATCAAATCTGGGTCCTCTAGAGGAGCACCCAGCGCTGTTAACCTGAGCTATTCTTCAGCCCCAGATGTTGTTTTTTTTCTTGTTTCTCTCTTTCTTTTTTTATTTTATTTTTATGTTTATTATTATTATTGGGTACATATACAGTTTCTCTGTATAGCCTTGGCTGTCCTGAACTCACTTTGTAGATCAGGCTGGCCTCAAACTCACAGAGATCCGCACACTTCTCCCTCTCCTTGTGCTGGGATTACAGGCATGCCCAATGGTGTCAGGCTTCCGGATTTTTTTTTTTTTTTTTTAATAATAAAAAGAAAAGAAAGAAAGATGCACACATCTTTAATCCCAGCACTCAGGGAGGTAAAGGCAGGCAGACGTCTGTGAGTTCAAGGCCATCCTGTTCTACAAATCGAGTCCAGGACAGCCAAGGCTATATACATAGAGAAACCCTGTCTGGAAAAACCAAAACCAAAAGAAACAAAGAAACAAACAAATAAGACAAAAATAGAGTGAAAAATAAAGTAAGATTAAAAATGCAGCAGGTCTTCAGAACATTAAGATGGTGCCAGGCAAACACCCTTCCTACCTCCGGCCTGACAGCCAGGGCTTGTTCCTCAGGGTCTGCATAGTAGAGGAAGGAACCAACCCCCACAGGTCCACTGACCTTCACACTTATGCAGGGGCACCCACCTAAATAACAGAAACAGGGTTTTACTGAGTAACTGTGGCTGGCCTGGAACTTACGTTGTACTCCAGGCTGGCTGGGAACCAGAGATCCCTGGCCTCTGCTACCTTACAGCTGGAATTAAAGGCATGCTCCACCTGTGCATGTTAAAGTCAGCTATATCAGGCAAATTAAAATTCTTTGAGATTCTGTCTTATGCCAGTCAAATGGCTATCATCAAGACACAACAAAGGTTAGGACCCATGCAGTGATGGCTCAGCAGTTAATAGCACTGGCTGTTACGGTGGAGTACTAGAATTCTGTTCCCTGCACACACATGGTGGCTCGCAGCCCTCTGTAAGTCCAGTTCAAGGGGCAGCTGACTCTTCTGGCCTTCCAGGACATTTCACAACCATGGTGCACAGACACACATGCAGGCAAAACACCATACACATAATAAATAATGATTTTTAAAAAATGCTAGGTAGGCTACGAGGAAAGAAGAACTCTTATTCATTCCTGATGGAAGATAAACTAGAACAACCATTATGGAAATCAACATGAAGGGTTCTAAAAAACAAAAACTAAACTGAAGGAGAACTGCCTCGTGGCCAGCTGTGGAGGCACTCTCTGAAATCCCAGCACTGGTGAAACAGAGGCATGAGGATCTCTGAGTTGCACTTTCCACTACAGTCAGGACTATACAATGAGACCCTGTTTCAAAATAAACAAAGAAACCAAAGCAAAAAACGCAACTGTCCAACTATCTGCGACCTCTATGGAACTAGAAAAGATACTAGGAGAGGAACGGGATGATGGGATAGGACCCCGTGATGTGAAAGTGAAAACAATGGAGGAATTGGAGAATCAAACGGGGAAGGAGAATTAAAAAGAAAATGTTTGAAAAAGGCTACTATGAAATATAATACCGTGTATGCTAATTTGATTTTTAAAATTAAAATAACAAAAGCCAGGCACTGTGACACATCTCAACACTGGAAAGGAAAAAAAAAGGTGGATCTCTAGGGCTCGTGGGACAGCCAAGGGACTCCCCACCAATGAGGGACCCTCCACCAATTCAGGTATAGTGGCACCAGGGCTGCACAGGGAAACCCTGTCGCAGAAAAGCAAAGGGGGTCGGTGTTGGCCCAGGACTTTAATTCCAGCATTCGGGGGTGGGGGGCCAGAGACAGGCAAATCCCTGGGAGTTCCAGGTCAGCCTGATCTACAGAGTGTAGCCAAGGCTACACAGAGAAACCCTGTCTCAAAAAACAAAAAACAACAACAACAAAAACTAAACAAACAAACAAAAAAACACCCTAAAAAACTAAAAAAAAAAAAAAAAACAAGAACAAAACAAAACAAAAAAAGACGGAGCAGAGATTGAGGGACCAACCAATGACTGGCCCAGGTTGAGACCGGTCCTGTGGGTGTCTAGAGAGCCAACCCCTGCCACTATTAATGATACTCTGTTACGCTTGCAGACAGGAGCCTCTCATCACTGTCCTCTGAGAGGCTCTCCTGGTAGAAATAGACGCAGAGACCGACAGCCAAATATGGGGCGGAGTTCAGGGAGTCTTGTGGAAAAGTCGGGGGAGGGAGAGAGCACAGCTGAAGGGTCAGGCACACTACGAGAAGACCTACAGAGTCGACTAACCTGGGCCCACGGAGGCTCACGGAGCCGAACCACCAGCCAAAGAGCAGGCATGGGCTGGACCTAGGCTCCCTACACATATGTAGCAGATGTACAGCTTGGTCATCATGTGGGTTCCCTAGCAATGGGAGTAGGGGCCGTCTCTGACTCTGCTGCCTGCCTTTGGAAGCCCTTTCGCCCAGCTGGGCTGCCTTGTCAGGCCTCAGTTGTGAGAGGATGCGCTGGTGCTGCTGCAACTTGAGGCGCCGGGCCAGGTTGGTGCCCATGGGGGCCTCCCCTTATCCGAAGAGAAGGGGAAGGAGGGTGGAGGGGGTACTGACAGGGGAGGACAGAAAGAGCTTCAGTCAGGATGTAAAGTAAATAAATGAATAAAGGGTTTGGGGGAGGGGGGAAGAAGCTGCTTCAAATCTCCAAGTTCGACCAATCTTCCTACTTGAGGCTTGAGTGGCTAGGACTACTACTGGAGGCTGCTACCTTAGGTTCTTATGTTAGCCTGAAGGACTCGTTCACCCTTAATCTGCCTGCTGATGGCACCGCCCTGGGCCTAGGCTTTCTCAGATGCCTTACCTTGATTATTGACAGCTGTTCTCCTCTCCACAGCTCTAATGCCACGCCCTTATGGGAGCCTACGAAGTGCTTGCTTTGCGCCAGAACCTGGGTGCAGTGCCCGGAACCCAAACAAAAATGCCGGGTATTGTGTCTTGTGTTTCTAATCCCAGCAGAGGGGGACAGGAATTCACTGGTCAGCCTGAATAGCCTCCTTGCTGGGCTCTAGACCCCAGAGAGACCTCATCTCAAAGGAGGTGAACAGTGTTCTTTCGATGACACCTGGTACCGTGCTCTGACCTCCAATTGCAAGTCCACACATGCGTTTCTGTGCCTCCTCCATGCACAGAGCACACGAATACACCGAGAAATTTCCTCATACCTTACCTGCTTTAAAACTCTTCAGTGACTTTCAGTAGACCTTGGGACAGTAGTAACCTCAGTTGCTACCAAAGCTGATTCTGTTCACCATCATTGGGTTTTCACTGCAGGCCATTTTACCGGCTCTGGCAAGCATCTTCTGGGAGCCTGTATCCCTTCAGGAATTTCAGCATGCTGCTCTCCCAGATGTCTGTCTCCCAAGTCTCCCCAGGTTATTCACACACATGCCCATGCCCACACGTGCGTGTGTGTGCGCGTGCGTGCGTGCGTGCACATACCACAACAAAGCGATTATTGGCTTTGGAGGAGCCTCACTAGGTAAGAAATGGTGCTACCCACCGTGGTGCTCAGGTAGATGACCAGGGCGAGATCCTTGGAATCTACATGGTGGAAGGAGAGAACCAATTCCCAAGAGTTGTCTTTTGATCTCCACATGAACACACACACACACACACACACACACACACACACACACACACACAATGCAGCACAGTTGCTAGAGTGCTTTTCTAGCATTCATAAAGTCCCAGGTTCAATCCAACACAAAAACTGGCAACCCATGACAGTAATCCTAGTACTTGAGGAGTGCAGGCAGGAGATTTAAAAGTTCAAAATCATCTTTGGATATATAGGAAATTCTAAAACCAAATAATGAATTTTTTTTTTTTGGGGGGGGGTTTCTCTCTGTATCCCTGACTATCCTGGAACTTGCTCTGTAAAACCAGGCTGGCCTCAAATTAATAGAGATCAGCCTGCCTCTGCCTCCTGAGTGCTGGGATTAAAGACATATGCCAACATACCCCAATCAAATTATGGCTCATTTTTCTTTATGATTAAATAGTCCAGTGTGTGTTCATATATACGTATTTTCTTCCTTTCTGACTTTCTTTCTTCTCTCTGTGCATTTCTGTCCTTCTCTGTTTCCATCTGTCTGTCTCTGTGTCTGAGACAAGATCTCACTATATAGCCTTAGTTTCGCTGAAGCTCACTTGATAGTTCCGGTTGGTTTCATTCCTGGAAAAATCGCCTCTGCCTCCAGGATAGGGTTACACGTCTAAATCTAGCTTACTACACATTCTTTTGTGTATGTGTGTATGTATTCCCTGTATGTATATGTATGTGTATGTATTTGTGCATTCCCCTGTGGGTGGAGTCCAGAAGTGTCTTTATCACTCTGTATCGTATTTATTCATTCGAGGCAAAGCCTTCACTGAACTTGTAGTTAATGGCTTCAGCCAGAATGGCCGGCCACTGGGCTCCAATCGTACCCACCTGTCTGTCTGCTCCCAAGTGTTGGAGTTACAGGCTGTACCACGGTGCCCACCTTTGCACTCAGGAGCTGGGGATTCAAGCACAGGTCCTCAAGAACAGTCTCTATCAACTGTGTAGCGTTATGGTCTGGGGCTTTGTACTTGACTGTTGATTATTTTACCCCCTGAGGTCTGTTTGCTGTCTTTTAGGAGCAGACACTCCTGTATCCAAAAATGACCTTTGTAATCCTTGCCTCCAAAATATCCCTGATTGGCTAAATAAATGCCTACACACCATTTTAGGGCAGAAGATAGGGAGGTGTGGCCAAAGTTCCTTAGGCTTTGAGGACAGAAGGATCATGGGAAGGAGAAAGACAGGGAAAGGAGAAGGAGAGAGCCGCCATGGAATAGGTAAAGAAGCACATGGGCCGGGAGGAAGAACTCTGAGAATGGCATGGAGAGGAGCGGCCCGAGTGGAAACCATGTGCAAGAGTTTTGGGGTTACGGATGGGAAGTAGCTATGATTAAAGCAAACGGCATGGTGGGAATGAGGTAGCATAAGGGGAAATATTTGGCCAGCCCCAGGTGAAGTAAGGCTTATTTAAAATACAACAGGTGTCTGTGTCTTTTATTGATTATGATGGAGGGTTAGATAATACTGCCATAATAATTACAGGTTTTAATAATAACCATTAATAACATTTTATATTTGTTACAACAAACTTAGCCATCCCCTCCTTCACATTTCTTAGCCATCACATTTCTTTTTATCCATTTAGCTGTTAATTCTTAGATATTGTAATTACTGGCACACACACACAGAAACACAAAACCAAGTAGTAATTAAAAGTCTTCCAACCAGCCCAGGGTGGTGGTGCACACCTGAAATCCCAGCACTCGGGGAG
Organism: Psammomys obesus; assembly: GCF_907164565.1. Lineage (NCBI taxonomy): Eukaryota > Metazoa > Chordata > Mammalia > Rodentia > Muridae > Psammomys > Psammomys obesus. The sequence goes on along the minus strand of NW_026591497.1, from coordinate 390,633 downwards.
GCAGAGCCAGGCAGATCTCTGTGAGTTGGAGGCCAGCCTGGTCTACAAAGTGAATCCAGGAGAGCCAGGGCTACACAGAGAAACCCGGTGTTAAAAAAAAAAAAAAGTCTTCCAACGAAAAATGTACAGGCCATAAGGACTGTATGCAGAATTCTACCAAACCTTTAAAGAAGAATGGATGTCATGAATATTCTTCAAATAATTCTGTAAAATAGAAACTGTGTGGCAGAATTTACAGTAATCTAGCAAGAACTAGAAAGTAAAACTATAGAGTAGTTTTTTTAGTTCTGCTCCTTAAAAACAAAGCAACAGCAGTTCCTAAACTCAGATTCCTGATTAGACAGACCCCCTGCAGAGCAGCAAGGCTTCCAGCAGGCTGCAGAAAAACAAAAATGGATATATACAAACCCCAGAGAGGAAGTTTCTTTAGGTAGAGGGAAAAAGTGGCTCTTTGACAAGGAAGCTTCTCAAAGCCAGACTTTGCTAGCCAAGGCAAAAAGCAATTGCCCTCTGAGAAGCCTTAAGCATCTAAACTAGTAAGGTCTAGAAGAAAAGCTGGGAGGCTGTTTAAAACTACTTTCTCAGGACAAAAGCTTACATAAAGGAAAAACGCCAGTTTAATAGGTTCAAATTAAGTGTTCTTCCAAGTCAGACAGGCACTCAACAGATTGGGGGAGGAGTAGGGATCTGGTAAAATAGTTCTAAGTTACAGGTGGGAGGCAAAACCACGCCTCTTTTCTGTGAGCTGATAAACAGGAGCATTGTGAGACACAGCACAGCACAAAGGGACATAGACCGGGAACAGAACTTCTGATCAAGTAAATTGTTTAATAATGACACTTTTATGCTATACACAAATTTTAAGTAAATAAAGCAGACAGGGTGGGAGAGACAATAAAACAGACTTCTTGGAGCTTGACTGAGACTCTCTTCTATGGTTTTAAGACAGAAATAAAGGAAATTCTAGAAATTATGACTATGGTTACGTTCATAATCCTCAGTTTAATTTTAATCATTGGATTAGCCTTTGTGGCTTCTCAAAGGCAAAGGCTTTAGAAAAGATACTGGAATAACACAAAGAACAACCAGAACAATATAAAGAAAATATTAAAAGTGGGAAGCGAGGCATAAAACAAGAGATTATTGAACAAAACAAACAACAGAGAGATAGATATGAAATATGGGTGCAGACCTTACGAGAAGAGTTTAGAATGGTAAGTAAAGAAAATGCTCAGGCAGAGGCGAAAGATAAAAATAAAGAAGGCCAACCAAAGGTGGTTAGAAAACAAATGTTAGCTTATCTAGTCAGAATACAACAGAGACAAACACATGATGATCACCCACAGTATTGTCACGAAGCTGAATGGCACCCTGTGGAAGTGCTAGATCTGAGGAAATGTATGGAAAGTGTCACTAATTTTGGACTGCATTCACCATTTGTAAAACAAATGCTGACTTCCTGGTCAATCAGAAGTAGAGTAATCCCAAAAGACTGGGAGGATATGGCAAAGGCACTATTAGAACCTGGGCCATATTTACAATGACTTTCATGGTGGAGAGAAGAAGCCAGAGAGATATAACACACAAAAATAGAGCCAGAGGTGCTGGTGTTTCTAAGGAACAGCTGCTTGGAAATGTCTTAATTGTGGTGGGTGAGGTTACTACAAAGGAAATTACAAGGAAAACCAAAATAATTCAAAATGGGAGCCCATGCTTCCTAGAATACACAGAAAATGTGGCAAGGGTCGACATTGGCCTAGCAAATGTAGAGCAGTAACAGATAAGTGGGGTAACCCTTTATCAAAAAATGCCCAAGGGGGCCTCTCACAGGCCCTGGTACAGGACAGGGATACTCCTCCACAAGAAAATTAAACACCACTGTTCTGGGAATAAACATTAAGAAATCAGACAGCGAGGTCGGAGCAAGATCTATAGATAAATCAAAAAATCAGGAAGGGAACGAAAAATAAACATGCTGATCAAAGGCCAAAGTTAAAAATAATTTTAAATAATATTGAAATTGAAGGCATGGTGGATACTGGGGCTGACGTCACAGTTATCACTCCTAAATCCTGGCCACCAGGTTGGCCACCTCAAGAGGTAGATATTCAATTCCAAGGAGTTGGAACTTTATCTAAAGTAAAACAAAGTGTGAGGTGGCTTAAATGCACAGGACCAGAAGGTCAAATAGGAAAATTAAGGCCATACGTGGCTGAGATAGCCATAAAGTAATGGGGAAGAGATCTGTTACAACAATGGAAAACTCAGATTAACATCCCCTCAATTGCAGAGTCAAGCCAAAAAAATAGATACTACTCCTGATAATGAAGTTAAAATTATTTAAAAATGCCATCAAAAACAGTTCCAGACTGTCCAGGCTGTCCATGAACAAAATACAGCAGAGGCTGTCTTTTCAACTTCATGTTGGGAAGCCACTGTTGATAAAACACCCATAGACTTACCACTAGGGTGACTGGCTGACCAACCTTTTTGGATTAAACAATGGTCTAGGAGTAAAGAAAAATTAAAGGCCATAGAACAGAGGTTGTGGGACTCTTTGACTCAAAATGGAGAGCCTTCAGAGCAATCCAATCTGCTACTTACAATAACACCAAAAGAGGTGGTTCCAGATGAGAAAAGTCCACAAAGGCTTGAAGATATTGCAAAATGGCAGCCCACTGAGATGCTGGAGAGAAAGTCTTCAGCTATAGGCCAATTTGGTCAGACTGGATATTGTATGTATGTTCTTAAGGTTCAATTACTAGATGAAGATCTATATGCTAAAGTAGAAATGCAGATCCTATTTAGTGTTGTCTTGGAACGAGGTCATACAATGGCTGCTGTGCTCCGTTTTACAGAGTTTGGAGAACTGAAATACATACACCCTGCCATAGATTCATATTCAAAATTTCAGTGGGCTTTTGCCTTAAATTCTGAAGAGCATGATCCTAAGGGTACACATTTATTAGAGATGGTGAATGTTTTGGAGATGCCCTTGCAAATTGGAACAAATGGTGCTTTAGCATATATAGGTATTGGAATTCAACAATATTTTAGACATTACGATATGAAACCTGTTACAGATATAATTTATAATCCTACAGGTCAAACAATTATGAAAATATCTAACAGTAATTTTAAAAAGATGGTCATAAAAAGAAAACAAATATAATATCTCCACAAAATAGATTAAATAATGATTTATCAATTTTAAAATGTTTAAATGATGTAAGTAGCACACCTGTTAAGACACAATGGAATTGAGAAAGGACTGCTGAATTAGAGCAGCATATAAAGGTCCTAATTCCAAAATGGAGAACAGGGAATGTGTTATGCTGTAGAAGAGGAAAAGAGAAATTATGAGTTCCATCAAAACTAATAAAAATCAGATATGACAGAGGAAGACCACCTGAAGATCTTGGCCCCACACAAGAAGACAAAAATCAAGAAGACTAAACAAAACAGGTAACATAAATTGCTGATCTCTTCACATAGGAACAACTCTGAATATGACTGAAACATAAACAGTGTTTCCAGCCAGAACTTCAACCATACATGGCCAATAAATCCATGGCTACAATATCCTCAAAATTTATTATACCATCTTTTAATTGGCATAGATAAAGTTGGTTTACAGTTTAGTTTCATCCTGCACATCTCATACTTTATAAATTTAGGACTGTATAATGCTTGTGAGAAATTATATGTTTGCAGAACAAAAGGACCAGACACCAGAGATACTGGATCAAACCTGACAGAATTCATCCTTCCAGCATGCTGAGATGTTGATACATATGTTCAGCATCTTGCATGTTCCAGCATTCTGCTTTTTCCTGCCTCAACTGCTTCAATTGCTATTTCTCATCAAAGTCTACTCCCAAGAGAGCTTTGAAGAAAGATACTAATCTCAATTGGTCCAGCATTTTAGACTATTCCAAATAGGACTTTTATGTATGAAGCCTGAAATTTCTCAACATTCAAAGACTGGACCACAAATGTTAATGCTTGCTTAATTAATCATTTTTCCTAATTTCCTTTGGGCCTCTTCTGCATGTCCAAAAAATTAGCTAGAAAAAATGAGAATGACATCTAATTTCCTTTAAAGGGGTTTGAGAAGATTTTTGGTTTTTTTCTGGGGCTGTGAATGTATATTGTCATTGGGAGATGGTTATAAGTTGTTACTGATCTTATTCAGAGAGAAAATAAGGTTAGGATATTAGATAATGCAAGCTAATTGTTAGTTAATCAACTCATAGTCATGTCAGATTCTAGTCTAATTTATCACAGGACTATACATCCTAGGTTTAACAGATAGATATGATTTTATAAAGATAGGTAAGTCTTAAAAAATCTAGAGATCTACAGAATATGGCATTTAAAAATGTCTTTATTTTTTTTAAAGATTCTTTGACAATGAATGAGACAGGTCATCTCCTGGCAGCACCCAGCCTATCTCAAAGAAGATAATGCGCATCAAAGAACCTCTACATGGAGATGGCTTCAAATGTAGCAAATGAGCCACCCAAGTAAAAAGAAAATGCCCTTGTTTCAGAACAGACAGATTTCACCTAAAATGGGCAAGCTTAAATGCAGGCCAAATAGACTGTTGATCTCTGCCAAGACAGGGTAAGCATGTCCTAAATAGTTCCTGTTTCATATATATGTCTGTCATATATATTGAGCCAGAAGGCTGAAGGTGATGCTCCAATATTATAGAGAGTTTTGGGTGATTGTTCAGGCAGCAAACTGTCTCTGTCAGTTTTTTATTTTTTGGAAGCTGCTAACATGAATTTCCTATTTACTCCAGTAACTAATTTTATTTCTTCTCAAGTCTTGAGAAGTCTTGAGAAGGGGTTGAAGACCAAATAGTTATAATTCCACAATTAAGCTTAAGTTGTTTAGAATTTAAGAAAATGTTTTTGTATAGGTAATACCAATAAGGATAAAAGTTAATTTAGGTATAGAACTCTAAACTTGTCAAGATAGGGCAGATAATCAGATACTTTCTCCTAAGTTGCCAAATGCACATGGACTGGACATTGCACATGTAAATCTTACCTAATAGTTTTCATAACGTTTATAATTATTATTGTATTGGAAGAAAAGGAGCCTTTTATTGGTCTTAAAGGGGGAAATGTTGGTATAATGTTCTTGTGGAATGTATTCAGTTTGCCCTTGTTCATTCACATGCTGATTTCTCCACCCCACTATCTGGTTTCAATCCCATTGGGATGCTTATTCTAAGCAACACCTGTCTCAAGTTTGTGTAAACATGCCGCCATTTGTTCTCCTCTCCGTATTGCCAATAAAACAAACAGCCAGTGCTGAGCAATGGAGAGAATAGGTTCCATCCTGGTCTGGAGGGGAGGAGAAAGAAGGGAGTGAGAGGAGGGTCAGAGAAGAGAGATCTGAGAGGAGAGACCTGGAAACAGCAGGAGAGATGTACCAAACCTAAGATATATGACTAAAAAGCAAGTATAATGTGGGAAATCTGAATGGGAGGAAACTATGTGGGCTTGGAGGTTTAGGATGGAGTAACTATTGCCCAGCATTGAGCTTTAGGTTAACTAAATATATCCTAGTCTCTGTGTGGTGATTTGGGTATACAGCTGGTTTAGGAATAACCACCATTTAATTAAAAGATAAATCAATAATAAATATTAATAACCAACAACACCATACAAAGACCTAACCTATAAAGAGAATTATAAGCCAGCATGGTGACACGTACCTCTAATCCCAGCACTCTGGGAGGCAGAGGCAGATGGATCTCGGTGAGTTTGAGGCCATCCCGGTCTACAAAGTAAGTCCAGGACAGCCAAGGCTACACAGAGAAACCCTGTCTTCAGATGCCAAAAAAAAAGAATTATAGACCAATTTCCATATGAACATATATGCAAAAATTCTCAATAAAATATTACAAACTGAATCCAAGAACACATCAAAAAGATAATCCATTTTGATCAATTTGGCTTCATTCCAGAGATGTGAAAAGGTTTATGCATATGTAAATCAAGAAAAATACTCCATCACATAAACAGAATGAAAGACAAAAACCACATGATCTTCTCAGAAACAGAAAAGGACTTTGGAAAAATTTAACCCCCTTTATGATAAAAGTCTCGGAGAGAATATATATATATATATATAAAGGACACTGCAAAATAAAGTAAAATAAAATAAAATAAAATAGGCAGTTTACAGCAAGCCTGTAGACAGAATCAATCTAAATGAAGAGAAACTCAAAAACATTTTCATTAAAATCAGGAAAAAGACAAGTCTGCCCATGCTCTTCATTCCTATTCAATATAGTATTTGAAGTGTTGGCCAGTGCAATGAGACAGCCAAAGGAAACCAAGGGATTCAAATGGAAAGAAAGAAGTCAAAATATTTTTATTTGCTGATGATATGATTTTATGCATAAAAGATGTTAGAACTCCACCTGGAAATTTCTACAACTGATAAATACTTTCAGCAAAGCGGCAGGATACTAAATTAATACAGAAAACTCAGTAGCCCTCCTGTATAAAAAAGGCAAACAGATGATGAAGAAAGGAGTCAGGGAAACACCACATTTCACAATAGCCTGAAAAATAAAAAAATATCTGAGGTTAACTCCAACTAAGCAAATGAAAAATTTGTACAATAAAAACATTAAGACAGGAATAAGCCTTTTAAAATCTAGGACGGCCAGTGCTACACAGAGAAACCCTGCCTGGAAAAACCAATAAACAAACAAATAAATATTAAAAAAGGAAAAAGAAAGAAAGGCATGGAATAAAGAAATTGAAGAATAAAGCCCGGCATGGTGGCACACGCCTTTAATCTCAGCACTTGGGAAGCAGAGGCAGGTGGATCTCTGTGAGTTTGAGGCCAGCCTGGTCTACAAAAGGAGTCTAGGACAGCCAAAGCCACATAGAGAAACCCTGTCTCAAAAAAAAAACAAAAATAAATTTAAAAAAATAGATAAAAGAAGTTAAAGAACAAACTAGAAAATGGAAGTATCTCCCATTCTCATGAGATTAATGTTGTGAAAATGGTCATACTATGGGAAGCAAGCTGCATATTCAACTTAATCCCCATCTAAATTCCAACACAGTTCTTCATCTAACATGAAAAAAATTTCAATTTCATATGGCAACACAAAAAATCCAGGATATCTAAAACAATCCTGAAGAAGAACTGCTGAAGTTATCACCATTTCAATTGTAATACAGTTATAGTAATAAAACCAGCATGGTATTGGCATAAAAATAGACATGTTGATGAATGGAATTGAATGTAAGACCCAGACAAAAGCCCAAACATCTATGGACACCTGATTTTAGGCAAAGAAAACAAAAATACACACTGGTAAAAAAAACTAGCATCTTCAACAAATGCCGCATATTAAACTGAGTGGCTGAATGTAGAAGAAAACTCAACACTAAATGGATCATGGACCTCAAAATAAGGTCAAATACTCTGAATCTGATAAAAAAAGAAAGTAGGGTATAATTTTTTTATTTAATTTTATTTTTTAAAATTTTATTTTATATGCATCCGCATGAAGGTGTCAGATCCCTTGGAAATGGAGACAGTTGTGAGCTGCCATGTAGGTGCTGGGAATTGAACCCGGGTCCTTTGGAAGAGTAGACAGTCGTCTTAACCACTGAGCCATCTCTCCAACCCCTTAATTTTATTTTTTTCTGAGACAGAGTTTCTCTCTGTAGCCTTGTGTATCCTGGAACTCACTCTTTAAACCAGGCTGGCCTCAAACTCAGAGATCTGCCTGCTTCTGCCTCCCAGGGAATAATCTTGAACTTATAGGCACAGGAAAATACTTTCTGAAGAGGACACTGATAGAATAGACACTAAGACCAACAGTAAAAAAATGAGCCCTCATGAGGTCGAAAAGCTTCTGTATGTCAAAGGAGAGCATCATTTGCTCAAAGCATCAGGCTAGAGAAAAGATCTTTACAAACTACACATCTGATAGAAGCTGTGTGTCTAAAATATATAGAGAACTGAAGAAATGGACATCAAGAAATTAAGCGGTCTGTAGCGGTCTGTGCCTTTAGATATCTGTGCACTTAGGAGGCAGAGGCAGGCTGTGACTTCAAGGTCTATATAAAACTACATAGGACAGTCAGAGCTGCATAGAGAGACCCTGTCCCCACAAGAAAGAATGGGGCACAGAACTAATCGGAGAATTATTGAAATACAAATGAGTGAGAGACATTTACAGAAATGTTCAACATCCTAAATCCTTCAGGGAATGCAAGTTAAAGCTGCTTTGAGATTTCATCCTACACCAGTCAGAATGGCCAAAATCAATAAAACTAATGACAGCTCATTCCAGTGAGGATTCGGGGAAAGGGAAAGTCTCATTTGTTGCTGGTGGGATCGCAAACTTGTACAGCCAGTATTGAAATCAGTGTCACATTTCCTCAGGAGCCTGGAAATAGATCTACCTGAAACTCTAGCTATACAGCCAGGAATGGTGGCACATGCCTTTAATCCCAGCACTCAGGAGGCAGAAGCTGGACAATCTCTGTCAGTTGGAGGTCAGCCTGGTCTACAGAGTTCCAGGACAGCCAAGATTACACAGAGAAACCCTGTCTCAAAACAAAAACAAAATCAGAAAGATTCAGCTATACCACCCTTGGGCATATACCCAAAAGACATTTCATCTTAACACAGAGTCATTGGCTCATCAGTGTTCACTGTTGCTCTATTCATAATAGCCTAAACTTGGAAACAGCCTAGATGTCCATCAACTGATAGATGGATAATGAAAATATAGTACATGTACACAATGGAAAATTATTCAACCGTTACTTTTTGGGGGGTTATTTATGACTTTTTAAATATCTTTTAAAAAAATTTTTGCTTTGTTTTTCTTATTTTTTTTAACATTTATTTATTTTACATATGAGTGCTCTATCTATATGTACCTGCATGCCAGAAGAGGGCATTAGATCCCAGTATGGATGGTTGTGAGCTACTATGTGGTTGCTGGGAATTGAACTCAGGACCTTTGGAAGAGCAGACAGTGCTCTAAACTGCTGAGCCACCTCTCCAGCCGGGGGGGTAGTAGTGGTACGTATAAGACAGGGTTTCTCTGTGTAGCCTGGCTGTCCTGGACTTGATTTGTAGACCAGTCTGGCCTTGAACTCACAGAGATCCACCCGCCTCTGCCTCCCTGAGTGCTGGGCTTAGATGCCTTCCCCCCCACCACCCAGGGTTTAAGCCTTTGATGTATGTGCTACAATTGCTACAGTCCATATAACTACAGAGGCAGGTACCTATAAGAGGTGGGGGTGGTGGTGGTGGTATAATATCTCTCAGGGAAGGGGAAATGGAAAATATTGTCATGACGGGATAAAAGGAGGGAATTGGGCAGGGACAACCAACAGTAAGGGCTCTTTGAAGGATCATATGGAAACCTACTACGGTAGACATTTCCCAAAATACATGCCACATATATGAAAAGAATCTAAATGAAGTCACCAAAAAATAGGGAAGGAGACAATGCAATGCCCCAACTGGAAATCCTTCCTCACAAGTGAGACACCCCGTGTGGGAATGGGTTACATCTAGCTGAGCCATTGCTCAGAGGTTTTCCTTCGGAAACTTGCAAACATCTCAGGCTCTTGCCAAAGCTGTTGGTTACTCTCCACAAATGATGGCAAAGCTCTGTTGGGAGGATGACAGGTAGAGCTTATGCATGCCATGGAACATGGAGAAGTCAAGCCAGTGCCCAGCTAGAGGCTTCGTCTCTACTGACCAGTGTTCATCGTGACAGAAGGCGCTCTGTGTGCTAGCAGAGGTAAACACTGAACCAGCTGAATTTGTATGGCGGCTTACAATAGTGACCTGCTTGGTTTTAAGGCCCACTTCATGCGATGGCATCCATGGCAGACACTGGGTGGCCAAGAACCTGGGACTGGCCAAGTCTCGTGGGCCCAGGGAAAAACCAAATACTGTTTTCCTGCTAAAGGAACATAACAATAAAATGACTCCTGATGACATTCTGCTGTACCTACAGGTCAGTGCCTCACTCAGCCATCATGAGAGAAGCTTCTTAAAATAGATGGGACCAACACAGAGACCCACAACTGGGCCATATATAGGGTGTGAGAAATTTTGGAGCACATAATCCTGAATAGGATGTCTTCATCAAACCCTCCTCTCAGGACTCTGGAATCTATTCATAAGAGAAGGCTGAAAGATTTGAAGTTCCAGAGGTGATGGATAACTCCAAGGAGTCAATGTCCTACAGGCACAACAGAACAGATGCACATATGAACTCCCAGACTGTGGCAGCACTCACAGGGCCTGTACAGGTTAAGCCAGATGGGGTCCCGCTGCTGCAAGGGGATGTGGACACAGGCTTGCACCCCTAACCGAGATGCTATCTGCAACTGGTATTTGTTTGCAGAGGAAAAATCAGTCTTCTTCAGTGGAGTCTCACTGAGTATATTAATCATACTTCAGGATAGACCCAACATAAAATGAATTGAATTCAATGGTGTTTTTGCAGACATTTTTCCTCATATAGCTTTGCCTAAGCATTTTTTTTTTTTTTCTTTTTTGAGACAGTGTTTCACTATGTATTTCTGGCTGTTCTGGAACTCATTATGAAGACCAGGCTGGCCCCAAACTCACAGTGATCTACCTGCCTCTGCCTACCAAGAACTGGAACTAAAGGTGGGCATGACTATGTTTACCTTGGTCTTTTGCTTGTATATTTTGGTTTCTGGTTTTGTGAAGTTTTTCTGTGTGAGTATGTGGTGTGTTAGTTCCTTGGTTTTTGTTTGTTTGTTTATTTTTTTAAACAGAGAGGGAGGGGCACCTAGTGTAGTTGTTGCCACAAAGCTTTAATCCCAGCACTCTGGGAGGCAGAAGCAGAAAAATCTGTGAGTTTGAAGCCAGCTCGGTGTACATATCAAGTTTCAAGACAGTCAAGTTTACTGTGTGAGATGTTTTCTTAGAAAACGAAAAGAGCCTGGGCAGTGGTGGTACACACTTTTAATCCCAGCACTTGGGAGGCAGAGGCAGGCAGATCTCTGAGTTCAAGTCCAGCCTGGTCTATAGAGTGAGTTCTGGGACAGCCAAAGCTACACAGAGAGACCTTATCTTGAAAAACATAAACAAACAAACAAACAAACAAACAAACAAACAAACCCAAAACACCTAAAAGGGACAGGGGAGGGAGAGTTGGGTGGGTAGAAGCTGAGGGAGGGGAAAGCATGGTCAGAATATATTGTATGAAAAAAGTTACAAAAAAAGCAAAATGTATAAAATAAACCTGGGCTTGCTGACTTAGAGACACCTAACCATCCCAGGAGTGGTACAGCTGGAGCATACAGTATGGATCATACACTCTTTTCACTTTCTTTTTTTTGGAGGTCTTCACTTTTTTATTCTTTATGTACAAAGACTAGCATAATCGTTTCACTGTGTAGACAACCTTGAATAATCCATTAAAGGTCGCTCAGTCCAACTTAATGAAGCCAATGTCCTTCGCGTACTGACGGAAACACTGACAGCGCATGTTCAGCCCGTATTTCCGGATCAGACCTTGGAGCAGACACAGGCAGGAGCGAGAATCCTGGCCGAACTTCCGCGGGTGAGCTGCTGGTGACCCATCTTGCTTTCAGACAGCCAAGGAGGGAAAAGGAACGAGCGGCCACTTTTCACTTTTTTTTATTAAGGTTTTTACTAGCATATATTAATTACATGTAATAATGACTTTCATGACATTGTCACACATGTATGTAGTGTATTTTGATCACAATCACCCTATAGCCCTCTCGGTCTCCCTTCTACTTTCTCTGACCTCATTTCTTTTCCCAACCTGTCTCGGTTTTACTTCTTTTTTGTGTGTGTGTGATTTAGTGAATTTAATGAGAGCTGCTTACAGGAGCATAAGTGGACAATTATTTCTAGGAATTAAGGCAATTTACCAGTGGCTATACCACTGAAAAAAAAAAAGTTCCTTCCAGCAATCATCACCTACGGAGTGGCAGGACCTTGCAAGCCTTCTCTCAAGGTTTTGTTGTTGCTGCTTTCAAAAACTAACTACCCCAATCCTCCAGAATTTCTCGGTGTAGCCCTGGCTGTCCTAGAACTCTCTCTCTCTCTCTCTCTGTAGACCAGCCTGGCCTTGGACTCAGAGATCTTCCTGTCTCTGCCTCTGGAGAGTGCTGGGATTAAAGGCATGTGCTACCACACTTGGCTAGCTGAGTTTTTTATATTAGCCTACTTCTAAGCTCTCTTCTTCCTGACTGACATGTCCTTTAACACAGGTGTTTGGCACTTCCTTTTTATTTATTTTTTCCTTTCTGAGGCAGGCTCACTGTGTAGCCTGGAACTCACTATATAGATGAGAGTGGTTCTAATTCACAGAGATTTGTTTTTTTTCAGTCTTCAGAGCTCTGGGACTAAAGACATGCACCAACACCACCAATTTTATTTAGCTAGTTTTGTTTTGTTTGAGACAGGGTTTTTCTGTGTAGCCCTGACTGTCCTAGAAATCTATTACTCACTCTGGCCTTGAAGTTAGAGATCCGCCTGCCTCTGCCTCACCAGTGCTGGGATTAAAGGCAGCCACCACTGCCTAGCAACACCATCCATTTTAAATCTATTGTGGTTTCATCATTTCTAGGATGTTTAGGCATTGCATTCTATTTCTTGACTAGTACAACCAACAGCAGTAGCTTCATCATTTGTTTTAATATCTGTTAGGACAAATGTACCGTCATTCCTGTTTTTTGGTGTTTCAAAGTGGGTAAGATTATAGCTGTTTTTAGTTATGTATGCAGGTGAATTTAAATTTTTATCTGTTACATTAAGGAAAGCATGGTTGCACAATTAGTCTCTGTGAACGGTTATTTCTTTCTTTATAATGTATATAATGTTCTGTCTTCATGTATGCCTGCACATTAGAAGAGGGCACCATATCTCATCATAGAAGGTTGTGAGCCACCACGTGGTTGCTGTGAATTGAACTCAGGACCTCTAGGAAGGGCATCCAGTGTTCTTAACCTCTGAACCATCTCTCCGGCCCTCTGTGAGGGGTTGCTGAATTGGATTCAATGTTGATTGCCTCTGGGTCACAATCTCTCTATGGAATAATAGTTGGGCACACTGACTTTTCTGACCTTAACAGTGGTGGGTTGCTTTGTTTAGTGTTCAAAGTACAGAGAGGGTCATTAAATAACTCCTTAGAGACTAACTCCCAGTGAACCCCAGTACATTTGGATGGCACAAGCCTGGGGTCTTCCTGGGCTGCCTAGACCCCTAGCACCTGCTGCAGACTCTGCATAAGCAAATGGTGTACCTGGACCTCCTGGCGCTCTGAACAAGCCGGGTCGACCTACGCCAAGTGTGGACACAAGGATCCCCAGGAGGAGTCTGGGGTTAGGACTCCCGGACCTGTTCTTTAAAATCAGAACCACGCAGGCCTTCCTGCAGTCCAGAGAATGGAGCAAGCAGTCTAGGGGACTGAATGTTTTAGACTGGGCTACTCTGCATAGCTGAAGACCAAGGGACGCAAACGGGTCCGAGAGCCGAGGCGCAGGCCACCCGACCAGGGTTGGTAGTGGTGGTGTTGGGGGTTCTGATGAGTCCCGGCCAGTCTCAAAACGGGTCAGAGTTCCGTTTGAGGGCTGGGCATAGACCTGTGGTAGAGAACATGGTCCTTGTTCACAGGGTGTGCACGTCAAGCATTTTGAAATGAGGTTGCCATCCCGTTCTGGCGCCTGGGTCCGGACCGGTCGGTGTCCCAGTTGGGACTCCTGGGCCCTCCGTGCGCCCCTCCCCCATCACGCTATCCGGCAGCCACCCGCCCCTCCCTGGACTCAGACCTCCCGTCGGCCCCGCCCAGCCCCGAGACCCCGCCCCACGAGACCCCGCCCCCACGAGGGTCTACCCCCACGAGGGTCCGCCCCTAGGCCCGCCCAGTCGCTCGCCCATTCAGATGTGGGTCAGGGGTGAGCGGGTGGAGCTGACGTCACAAGCTTCCAAGATGGCGCGGGGCGGGCGTCTGTGAGCGGCGCTCTGGGCGCGCTGGGCGGAGAGCCGAGCGGGGCCGGCGGCGGGCGGACAGGGCGGGCGCGTGCGGCGCAGGCCGGGCGCCGAAGACGAGGGGCCGCTGGCAGGCGCGTGCGGTAAGCGGCGTCCTCGAGTGAGGGGGGCGCGGGCCGGGCGCGTCCCCGGAGAGGGGGGCGTGGGCGCGCGTGGGACGCAGCGCGCGCACGGCCCCTGGTCCCGAACCGAGTCGCACGCGGGACCCCGGGCGGGCGGGGGCTTTGTGGTCCAGGTGCCCGGCGGCTTGCGCCCGGCTTGGGACTCCGGGCACAAAGCCCCCAGGGCTACGCCGGTCCTGGGGCGCGAGTCTGTGGAGTGGGGGTCGACGGGGTAGCGAGCGCCGGGTCTTTGTGCCTTTTCATTAGCAATCTAATCCGAACGGCGTCGGGCTATGTTGCCTGACAGGCGGGCGGACTCCCATTATGCAAACGGCTGTGCGCCTGGGGCTGCCCCTCTCTGGAACGTTTTACGGTTTCCAGGACTGCGCTTGTGTGTATGGTCTGCGGTCCTTTTCCTCTAGTCCCCTTCCTGGCTGGGAGACTGGCCTTGTCAGGGACAGGGTAGGGTTTGGAGGGCCCGGCTCCGTGGCTGGGTGGGCTTTCTGCCCTGCCCCCAGACCTTTGCTGTAGGCAGCTGCCTGGCAGGAAGAGAGATGGGCTTGGGGGGAGGGGGTCGGGTGGCAAGAGGAAGGGACTTGCCTGGCTCAGGGAGTGAGCTGAGGGGCCCTAGCTTGTCATTCTCTGTTTATCTTCCAAAATGGTTCATATGCACACAGGCCTGGGTGTGTTTGCTGGGCGAAATGCCTCTCCCTGGGGGACAGTGTCTTAACGTACTTGGAGGGATTGAGGCCAGATAATAGTCCTTGCAGCCCCACCCAGACAGTTTTGGACTGCCTCGAGACCAAGAGTCCGGTGCTGATCTTAGCTGGCCAGAGAGATTTAGAAGTTATTTACTTACGCGTTCTCTCCCCTTCTTCACGGTGTCTTTTCTAGATATAATTGTCAGGCGCAGTTAGAGAGCTGTGTTCCAGGCCCCTCACTCCCAAACAGCAGGAGGGGTGTGTAACACTGAGAGGCCACCCCTACTGACATATGTGGTGGTGGGGGAGGGGCGGGTCCGTGCCTATAGGAATCCTGTGGCTGTGGATTGTTACTGAGGTTTGTTAGCTGTCTTTTGCTCCTAGGCCGGAGAGATCGAGCAGGCAGTGGAGAGGTTCATCCTCTAGGCTGAACTTGGGATTTCCCATGTAGGATACAGGACGGAGGGATGGAGCCAAACCCAAGAGGGATGCCGCATTTATAGTTGCTTCTGAGTCCTCCTGGCTCTGCTCCTCGTTATCTGCTTGTATCTGGAATCCCTGGCTTTCAAGCAGACGTTTTTAGGATCAGGTTGTGTGACCACTCTGTAGCCCAGTCTCAAGGAGAAAAAGTATGCTAGGTGGAGTAGGGCTTCTGGAGTAGTCTGAAATAAAGCAGATGGGCCAGCCCCAGGCTGGCCTAGCTCTAGAGACAAATGTGTGGCTAGCAGGAGT
Source organism: Psammomys obesus (assembly GCF_907164565.1). Taxonomy (NCBI): domain Eukaryota; kingdom Metazoa; phylum Chordata; class Mammalia; order Rodentia; family Muridae; genus Psammomys; species Psammomys obesus. The sequence goes on along the minus strand of NW_026591497.1, from coordinate 375,026 downwards.
CCTTTGGACTAGGGTTTTTTGCAAGAAGTCATGTTGCCTGCAGGTGATCTTTCTGTCCTGTGCAGCAGTTAAAGTTGTTAATAAAAACCTCGGAGCCCTACAAGGCAGATTTGAGAAGAATCTTTGCACTGCCTGCTTGCATTAGTGGGGCAGTTCTGTTTGCTCAGCCTTCTGCTTTGGCTCTTGGCTTTCTGCAGGTTAGTTGTAAGGTGTTGAGAGTGCTTACTGACCAGCCTCTCTGGCTGTCTGAGTGCTGCTGTGTGCCCAGAATTCCTTCCTGCAGTGTTCTGCCAGTTGTTGGGACTTGTACATTACTCACTGAGCTTTTATGAGCAATTCCTGAAAAGAAAAATCTTCCTTGTATTGCTGGCTTTGCATGTAGGAAGAAGCAGCTTGAGGGAGCCCTGCCTTTAATTAAAGCAGAACCAAAGTAATTTGCTGTAATTGCTGGAAGGTGCAGACGGGCCAGGGCTAATTCATCCTATTCTGTTACATAGTAAGTACCTGCTCTGAGGACAGGTAGGCAGGTTTCCTTCCTCACTTCCTGGTCTTGGCCAGCAGCCTAGCCTCTTCCACAAGCTGCAATCCTAGATTAATCCACACATAGTGTTTTCTTTCCACAGATCAGATTTCTCATTTTGTTAATAAGCACAGCCTCTGATCCGTTTGAAGTCAGCTGTTGTGGACTGAGCAACAGGGTTTTGCATTATTGAGTTGTAGGGAATGCTGTGGGATCTCCCTGTGAGGCTTTATTGCCTGTTAGGGTCAGGCTTGAAGGGGTGGGACTAGGGGTATGAACTCCCCTTCTCCCTTTTAAGCTGAGGTGGCGTTTGTTAAGAGATATTATTACATGTATTTATTTTTTTTGTATGTATGTATGTATGTATGTATGGAGATGGAGAAGGATGACTTGCAGAAGTCTGCTCTCTTCCACCATATGTATTCTGCAGATCAGAGTTAAGTCATAAGGCTGATTGGCAAGCACTTTCACCCACTGATCCATTTCTTTCCCAAGAAATTATCATTTTTAGAGAGAGTGTCTCACTGTGTAGCTGGGGCTGGCCTAGACCTCATTATGTAGACCAGGCTTACCTAGAACTCAGAGATTGACCTGTCTCTGCTTCCAGAGTGCTGGGATTAATGACAAGTGCCTCTATGACTAGCTTTTTTTGTTCGTTTTTTCAAGACAGAGTCTCACCTGATAGCCCTGGCTGTTTGGAACTCAGATCTGTCTGCTTTTGCTTCACAAGTGCTGGGATTAAAGTTGTGTGCCACATTGCTGCTGCTGCTGCTGCTGCTGCTTCTTCTTCTTCTTCTTCTTCTTCTTCTTCTTCTTCTTCTTCTTCT
>NW_026591497.1:312146-373669 GCF_907164565.1 Psammomys obesus | reverse complement strand
TTCTTCTTCTTCTTCTTCTTCTTCTTCTTCTTCTTCTTCTTCTTCTTTTTTTTTTTTTTTTAATACAAACCAAAATGAGATGGCCCAGAGGTTAAGAGTACTGGCTGCTCTCTCTGAGAGAATCTAGGTGGCTCACAACCATTTGTAATCCCAAAGGCACTAGGCACTATTGGGGGTCAGGGCACATAAAGTTAAAACAAGAACAAGGAACAAGGTCTCTTTATAGCCCTGACTGGCCCAGAAGGCATAGAATCCATACATTGTTTTGCTGTTTTGTTTTTGAGACAGGGATCTCTCCAATCCTGGCTTCATTGGAACTCAACGAGGTAGACAAGGAACCAAGATCCACACACCTCTGCATTCTGACTGCTGAGAGTAAAAGCATGAGACACTACACCAGGCTCCCAAGAGATTAAAATATAGATTTGAAGGCCTAGGATTAAGAAAAAGAAAGGCATTTAGGACTAAAATAAGACACTTGTGGATGTGGCTCTCACAGGAGAGCCAAAGAGATGCTTTTTGATCAGCAGCTTCTGAATAGGGATCGTTTTAGAGTGAGAAGGAATAAAATTTGTTTGTCTCTGCTCTTTTGGTTGGTCTGTTGACCTTGAGGAGTCAGTTTTGCCCCATATATGCTCGACTGAAGGCCTCTGCCTCCAGAACCTGACCACTAGGAGGGCCTGGACTAGGAGGAAGTGCTCCTTCTTGGAAGAAGTAAACAGCCCCTTGGAGCTTGGCTAAACAGGGTCTTGCAGGTCAGTTTAGAGTGAGGTAACTGGATTTGGATTGCAGTGGCCTAATTGTGCAGTTCACTTTGCACGTAGCCTTGGCAGTGGCAAGTCTCCCACCTCCCCACCCCATCTCTCAGAGGCAGCGTTTAGTCTACAGAAGACGTACAGAAAATGGTTTTAAGAGGGTTGGCACAATCCGTGTGTTGTGCCAGGCATGGTGGGAGGGGCCATCTGTAGACTGGAGGAGGGCTGTGGATGCCATGCTAGGTTCATGTTGGCAGAACTGAGGGTTTTTATTTATTACGTTGATTTATTTGTTTTGTGTGTGTTCGCTACTTGTGGGAGCTGTTGGAGCTCTCCTACCATGTGGGTCCCAGATACTGAACTTACATTGCCAGGCTTGGCAGCAAACAGCTGCCACTGAACCATCTTGCCAGCCCTGTGTTCTCCCTTTGGGATAAGTTCTTAACTGTGTACCCAGACTGGCTTCAGTCTTACTTCTGCCTCAGCCTCCAGAGTGTTGGGATTATAGTGTGCACCTTTTTGGGCAGCTGAGGTGACTGTTGTTTTTGTTTTGTTTTGTTTTGTTTTTTTCTGAGACAGGGTTTTCCTGTGTAGCTCTGGCTGTCCCGGAACTTGCTCTGTAGATCAGTGTGGCTTTGAACTCACAAAGATCCACCTGCTTCTGCTGGGACTAAAGGCATCCACCACTACTGGCTGAGAGTTTTTTTTTTTTTTTTTTTAATTTTTTTTTTAAGATTTATTTATTTATTATGTATACAATGTTCTGACTGCGTGCACACCTGCATGTCAGCAGTAGGCACCAGATCTCATTAGGGATGGTTGTGAGCCACCATGTGGTTGCTGGGAATTGAACTCAGGACCTCTGGAAGAGCAGTCAGTGCGCTTAACCTCTGAGCCATCTCTCCAGCCCTTTTTAAATCGTTTTTAAAATATATTTTTATTTATTTTATGTATGTGAATGCTCTACCTGTATGCCATAAGAGGGCATCAGACCTCAGTATAGATGGTTATGAGCTACTATGTGCTTGCTGGGAATTGAACTCAGAACATCTGAAAGAGCAGGCAAGTGCTCTTAACTGCTGAGCCATCTCTCCAGCAGCGGAGAGCTGGCTGCTGGTGGTGCCATGGAGGATGGGCTAGGCATGGAAGACATGCTCTTGCAGATGTGTGAGGCTTGGGAGTGCCACTGTCCACTAGATTTTTCAGACTTTGTATTTATTCAGCCGCATTTTCTAAACAACTTAGCGCTTAGGCCATATAGCATGTCTAAATTGTGCTAGCTTTTCTGCCCTCTGGTGCTCACAGACTTATGTAGCTTTGCTTTGCTTTTAAGGCAGAATGATAGGGGTGTCATTCCAGTTCAGCAGGAGTCTCCTGAGACTGAGGTGAATACTTCGCTGGGGTTGGAGGGCGAATCTCTGGCTTGAGATCCTGTGAGAGCCTTTATTACATGATGTCTGTAGAAACTTGAGCTCAGACCAGGGAGGAATAGTGGACAGCCTTTTCTCCAAGATAGCCTGTGGATTTCAGTTAGAAGCTATGAAACAAGTCTGCCCTCTGTGTATGTGTGTTGGGGTTGGGGGTGAGGTGAGGGCTAAACTTGGCTAAGGGTTAGGAGACTGAACTGGGAAAGGGCCCCAAGAAATAACTGCTCTCTGCCTGGAGAAATAGCTCAGTGGTTAAGAGCATTGTCTGTTCTTCCAGAGGACCAGAGTTCAATTCCCAGCACCCATATGGCACCTCACAACTGTCTGTAACTCCAGTTCCAAGGGATCTGACACCCTCACACCAATGCACATAAAATAAAACTATTTAAAAAAAAAAAAAGAAGAAATAACTGCTTTCTTGAACCTGTTGGGAGGTGGGTATGGCGAATCCTAGTAAGCTTGCTTTCATGAAGACACAAGCCATAGCCCAGGAGGGGTGGGAAATGCAGGCCCTGGGAAGGGCATGACAGGAGTGAGTGAGGAGAATGACCCTCGTGACACTCCCGGGACCCTCAGGAAGAACACCATAACTGATGAAAGTACTCTTGGTAGAGGGGAAAGAAGTATGATTTGGGCTTGAAGTAGGGGGAGTGAATGTTAAAAGACTCCAAGGTGGGAAAGGGTAAGTCAGCAGCTTGCATCTAGGCCAAAAGTCCTTCCTGTTTCTTGTGAAGTGGGAATAGGTTTAGGTCCTTGTTCCCTGATCGAGGGTGAGCTACCTCACTTCATCTTGTGAGTGAAGAGGGAAGTAAAGGTAGGCTGTTCTCCAGGTTTCCCTGTCTGTCCTGTGGGAATGGAAGGGCTGTTGGCTCTGCATGCGTACAGCTGCTAGGAAGAGTTGTTCTGTGTGGACCTGGGGTGCAGAATCCTTGCTGGCAACACATGTGGGAGGGCAGATGCTTTGGCTGGAGGGAGGAGCACTCCCATTCTCATACTGGGGTTTGAGCCCGATGGGAGTTTTCATCAACCCAGCTGCAGACTCTTCCCGTGAAGGACCCTGTGACTGTTCCTGGACTTTGCAGATCCCGCACCCTGCTGCTTGGAAGCAGGTGAATTCTGCATAAAGTAAATGAAAGGGGAGGTGGGGCCTGAGACCTCAGAGGCCTTTCCTTATATGGACATAGTGTCTTTGCGGGATGATGAACCTGGGCTGCTTATGGGTCTGGCACTGTTTCCTGTGCTGTGCTTGACTTAAACCTTGGGCTTTATGTCAGGACTCTGGGGAGCTTAGTTTATTCCTAGGTAGGTCCTATTTCCTGCGGTGAAGCTATTATGTGGCCAGGTTTGAGAACTACTGTCCCAGCAAGTGATGTATCAAGCAAAGGATTGAGTAGTGAGGCTGTTACTGATTTTGGAGTGCCCAGTGGGGTTAGCAGTTACTCACTCAGTGAATGGACACAGCAGATTCTCAGTCAGCAGGGCCTGAGCATGAACTGAGGGGGCTTTAGTAGACTGTTCCCCTCTTTATGCCCCAAGATTCAGTCTCACCAGCCCTGTACCTTGTGCTTCCATAATTGTCTGGCCTTGGCTTGGTTGCGTTCTTGGGTTTCCATTTGCCTTTGTAACCTGGCAAAGCCTGACATAATGACCTTCTGACAAGCTCACTTTGGTCCCAGTTGAGTTGTGACTCTAGATAGAGGCAATGCTGGGACAGCTGCCTCTTGTGTCTCTTTGCCCTCATTGTCCCTGGGAGAACCCTGGTCTCGGAGGTTATTTCTGGGCTGTATAATATAGGCAAGATGTGTGAAGCTGCTAGTAAGGGATTGGAAAGAAAGGTGTGGGGTTCTGTGGAAGGCTGTGAGAAGCAGGGTTCCCGGTAAGGTTGGCTCTGCCTCTTTGTAGGAGCAGAACAGTGGGATGTCCTGTTTAGTGTTTGTCTGTTGGGGTTATGCCAGTAATTGTGTCATAGGAGTGTTAAGACCCCTGGGTGTACTGTCTTCTTGGTATCCTGGGTAGGAAGTGTGGTCCTTCAGAGGAGGGAGATCAGTCTAGGTGGAGGCAGTAAAGGGAATGCAGTGGCTGAAAAGATGTGGTGGTGTGCGTGAGAGGGACACAGGCAGAGGACTTTCACAGTGTGCATCTTGGTAGACTAGGCTGAACAAACTATTGTGGGTAGAACCTGCTATTAGTGTGTTGTTTGTGTGTGTGTGTTGGGGGGCTCCCTTTTACACCCTAGGCTTGCATACAACCCTTGCCTGTACATGCTTGTGACACCATGTAATTTTTTCAGTCCTTCCATGCTTGCTAGACAAACGCTACTGAGCTACAACCCCAACCACACCTTTCGTTCTGTGAGAAGCTGCTGTCAGGTGCTGAGAGAGGAAGGTGGTGGTGGCAGAAGGGTAGTCACTTATTTTGAGCTCTTCGCTTGCTCTGCCTTATGGTGGGCATGTTAGGTCTGAGTTTAATCCTCAGAACGTAACTGTGGAGTCCTGATCATTTTACCAGCCCCCCTTTGTACACACAGATAGGAAGCGGTTAGGGAAGTTCTAGCAGTGAGTTGTGTAGATGGACTTTTAACTATTTTATTTTGATTTTTTTTTTTTTTTTTTTAATGCCTCTACCTCCCTCCTCTACCCCGGTCCCTTTCGACACTCTAACACCAGGCAGGAGAGAAAGGTTAGTGAGGAGAGGGGTTATAGTTCTCTTCAGCTACTTCCTGCTGGTTAGGAACATAGTTCCTTGGGGCAAGTACAGTCTTCATTTCAAACTGCAACAACAGCTGCTCCGAGCAGCAAGGGGGAGCACCAGCAGCTTCCTCCTTTCTCTGAGCCGGTCACTCTGTCTGGGCTCTGGCATGTCTTCTCTCCAGAATCCTCAGATTTAAACTATCTGCAGCTGGCAAAGAGTCCCTCTCAGAACTGGCCTGAGGCAAATAGTTTGTGGCTGTGGACAATCTGAATCAGTCCCATATCCTACACCTGGGATTAAAACAAGACCATTTACACAGCTGAGGCCCCCAGTCCCCAGACAGGGTTTCTCTGTGTAGCCTTGGCTATCCTGGACTTGTTTTGTAGACCAAGCTGGACTTGAACTCACAGAGATCCACCTGCCTCTGCCTCCAGAAGTTCTGGGATCACAAGTGTGCACCACTGCACCTGGGTTGGTTGATTATTTTTCCTTCTTTTTTTTTTTTCCTATAACTGAGTTTTTAAAGGCAGCAAAACTTGCCACTACAGAGTTGTGTGGGGGAGCTTTGCACACAGTCTGAGGACAGCTTAGTTTTAGTGTGACTTGGGCTGGAATGCCTCTTTTTCTTTTTCAAGGTAGGGTCTCACTGTGTTGCCTTGGCTGGCCTGGAACTCACAGAGCTTGGCCTGCCTCTGCCTCCCGAGAGCTGGGATCAAAAGCATGCAGCTCCACACCAGGCACATCTCTATTTAGAAGTTTTTTTGTTTGTTTTGTTTCCTTGTTTTTGAGACAGAATTTGACCAGCTCACTGAAACTCTAACTCAGGCTGCCCTTGATGTTTTTTCCCCTTAATTTTCATTCATTCATTCATTTATTTATTTATATTTATTTATATTTGTTATTGTTTTGTTTTTTCGGGACAGGGTTTCTCTGTGTCGCTCTGGCTGTCCTGGTACTCACTTTGTAGACCAGGCTGAGATCCACCTGTCCCTGCCTCCTGAGTGCTGGGGTTAAAGGCATGCACTACCATGCACAGCTTTCTTTAATTTTTAAAATTAAAATATTACAGCATTTTTCTTTCCTCCTATGTCTTCTATATATCCCCTTCCTTCTTCACCTTGAAATTCATGGTCTCTACAGAGTTACTCTGTGTAACCTTGGACTCACTTTGAAGAACAGATTGACCTTGAACTCACAGGGTTTTGAGGTGAGTGCCACTGTGGCCCGCTGAGGTTTTCTTCTTACATTTTAAAATTGCATTTGGATGTTTTAGCGGGAAGGATGCTGCTCATGTTGAGTTCAGAGAACGTCTGAGGGAGCTAGTTCTCTTCACTACATGGATTTCAGGGTGTAGCGCAGGTATCTAGGCTTGGCAGCAAGCACTTTTACCAGATGCACTATTTTGCTGGCCTTGGCTGAGGTTTTCCGTTCAAGTGTAATGGGCACTGGCTCACAAAGCTGAAGGGTTCCCCCACTCCAGGGACTATCCTTACCTTTAATAACAGTCCCTTCTGGGATTTCTGGTCTCTGACATGATGCCTTTGCTGAATAACTCTGAGAGAGGGCTATAGGGACAGCCCCATATTGTACTTTATCACTGACAGCCTTGCCTTTTTTTAATTTTGGCAAATGATAGTTCCGCAGTCACTGCGTTTGGTGGTGGTGGGAGTAGGGTGGGTTTTCAGTAGCTGAGCCCAAGGCCTGAAGCAAGGATGGGAGAAACTGAGCCACAGCCTTCTGAAAATGCCTCCAGGTAATCAGGCACTGGGCTTGGGTTGCCCTTTGGCTGTGATAAGTGAACCTAAACTCCAGAAAGCCAGGTGTGAGCCTGAGGCAGCCCCTATCTGACTGAGGGGAGAGGATTGTTTCCAAAGTCCCACATTCCATGCATGTGTGGACGCTGATAAGAGCAGCGCTGCTTGCTTAGCCTTCTTTGGGTAGAAGGGGACTTTGACTTCATGCCCCCAGCAGGCAGCATGCTCATTCACATCCTGCTTCCTGGTAGCACCCTTCCCCCTCTGCTCTCTGTTCCTTGTATCCACAGCCCCAGAGCCTGAGATTCATGAATGCCATTTCTAACAGCCCTTTCATTCATTTATTTAAAACCTGTTACTCTAAACTGGGTGTGGTGGTGCACACCTTTAATTCCAGCACTTGGGAGACAGAGGCAGGTTAATCTCTTGAGTTCCAAGGCTAGCCTGGTCTACAGAGTGAGTTCCAGGACAGCCAGGATGACACAGAGACACCCTTCTCAAAAACCAAAAATTATTACTCTAAGTCAGTGGTTCTCAGCCTTCCTAATTCTATGACCCTTTAATACAGTTCCTCCTGTTGTGGTGATCCCCAACCATGAAATTATTATTTTTTACTACTTCATAACTGTAATTTTGCTACAGTTATGAATCATGATGTAAATATCTTGATATGTGACCCCTGTAAGAGAATGACTCAACCCCCAAAGAGGTTGAGACCCACAGCTTTAGCTTTGAGCATAGTATTTGGGAGACGGAGGTAGGTGGGGCTCTGAGTTCCAGGCTCTGCAGGGTTACATACTGAAACCCTGTCTTTGCTAGGAAGCTCCTTTGCGCAGGATTTTATTTTATCTTTCTTTTTTTCTCTCTTTCTTTTTTTCCTTCAAGACAGGGATTTTCTGTGTAGCTGTTCTGAACCCACTTTGTAGAACAGGCTGGCCTACAACTCTCAGAGATCAACCTGCCTATTCCTTCTGCCTCCAGAATCCTGGGATTAAATATGTATCACCACACCTGGTCACAGATGCTGCTTAAGATGCCTGCTTCTTGTACATGCACTTTAGTGCTCTCTGGTTAGCCAGCGCAGAGGCTGTTACTACCCGTCTCCCGTATGCCCAGAGAGACAGTGCCAGGACTGAGTGTAAATCTCCATCCCCAGGTGCACATGTTTGAGTGTTCAGAATGGTCGGTGGGAAGAACACATGGGGCTCTTCTGTGAGGACTTGAGTACAAGATAGTACAAGATACAAGGTCCGTATAGTTTATTTGTGGTGGGAGACAAACTTTCAAATTTAGGGAGTTTGAAAGAACCACCTGCTGGTGGTGGCGCAGGCTTTTAATCCCAGTCCCTGAGAGTCAGAGATTCGTGGATCTGTGAGATTAGTCTGCTCTGCGTAATGAGTCCAGGATGGCCAGGAATACAGAAAAACTGGTTGAAAAACCAAACCAAAAAAAAGTAAAAGAATGAACGATTCACATCTGTGTGTCTGTGTCTATCTTATCTATTTTTTATCTTTTTGGTGTTTTGAGACAGGGTTTCTCTGTGTAGCCCTGGCTGTCCTGGACTTAACTTTATAGATGAGGCTGGCCTCGAATTCAGAGAAGCCTGCCTCTGCCTTCTGAGTGGTAGTGGAATTAAAGGCATGTGCTAACATGCCTGGCTGACATTTATATATGAACTACATAAGTCTTCCCCTTTAAGGAAAATACTGGTTGTCCATGGTAAATTTGAGCACTCAAGTGAATATTATAATTTTGGAAAACTTGTATCCATGATTGTGGGCTGGGATCTTAAGATTTCTTTGATATGTGGCTAAAAGATCACTCAGTTGGCAAAGTGCTTGCCACACAAGTATGAGTTAGGTCTTTAAGCATGCATATAAAAAGCTGAACATAGTGGCATGTGTTTATAATCCTAGTCCTGGGGAGACAGGACAACTAGATAGCCAATTCAGTGAGCTCTGGGTCTCAGTGAGAGACCCTGTCTCTAAGGTGGACAGCCGAGGGAAATATCCCTGGCCTCCATGTTCATTCAAGCACATATACACTTGTTTGATGAGATAAGAAACATCATTAACTCATTGGATTTCTTGGTGGTGTGATGTCTAACTGGCTTCAACAAACCCCTGTGGTGTACATCTGTAATCTCATCTATTTGGGAGGCTTAAGTAGGATCTTCAGTGCAAGTCCAGCCTGGGCTATGTAGTGATCCTGCATTAAAAAAAAAAAAGCTGGGCATGGTGGTGCATGCTTTTAATTCCAGTAGTCTGAGAGCCAGAGGCAGGTAGATCTCTGTGAGTTCGAGGCCAGTCTGGTCTACAAAGTGCACAGGATAGCCAAGGCTATACAGAGAAACCCTGTCTCAAACAAACAAAAAAAGCTAGAGTTGGGTACGGCACATTCCTGTAATCCCAGCACCCAGGAGGTAGAGGCAGGAGAATCAGGAATTTGTTGGCAATCTGAGCTGTGAGAGACCACAGAACCTCGAAGATTATGGTGACTGGCTCTTTAACTTTGAGGGTTGGTCAGTGAGGCCAGGGTGGGCAGAAGGGGAGGTGCAGAAACAGAAGTGTTTCAGCAAGTGCTGATGTCAGGTGAGGATGGGAAAGAAAGATGAAGGGACCCAGGGGGAATGCTCATTCATTGGAGGGCTTCTCATGACATTTTGGAAGGTGAGGTGGGTTCAACATCCCTGAGGGAAGAGCTGAATCTAAGGCTGAGCTTGAACTTTAAGTAATGGGGTAGTGACTTGATATATATTTGAGAAAGATACAGGACGAATTGTACTCAAACTCAGAGCAGGCAGGGATTCAAGCCTCTATGTGTGCTTTTGGGAGGGGCCCATGGGAGGACATTTCTAGGTATATGGGTTAATTCTTTTTAATTAAAAATACATTTATTATCTGTGTGTGCACCCTGTTATGGAATTCAGAGGACAACTTATGTAGTTGGTTCTTTCTACCATGTAGGTTCCATTGAAGTTAGAAAGCACCTTTGGCCTCTGAGGTCATTTTGCTGTGCCTTGTTTGCCAGGCTTGGGATGGAACCCAAGTAGAGTGGGCATGCACTCTACTTAGACTGGATCTGACTCTGCCCTTCCTCCCCATCTGGCCCTTAGGAAGAGAATACCTGTAAAGTTAGGCATACCTTCTCTTCTGCATGACAGTATGGCTTTGCATTTGGACAGGGTGATGCTTTCTGTGTGGTCTCTTATGGGCCCCGAATCTTCCAATCCCCGCCCAACTCTGCTTTGTTAATGGAGCCCTATAGTGGGTCTTTGGCTAGGAGACTCTTCATGTGGCTGTGCTTTGGGTTTTTATACAGGGTAGTCGCAGCTTCTCTAGTAGGTTTAGAGGTTAGCTCTAGGAAGTTAGGAGACTATTACAACTACTGTGGCCAGATGGTGTGAGTTGTGTAATGCATACAGGTGTACATTGCATCTTAAAGAAGTAGGTATAATAGTAGAAAGCTTATTGCAACTGAAGTCAGTGCTTACTAATGCTGATCTCGGCTCTCCCAGTGTCATGGAAGAAGCAGCACTTCCCCTCAGCTTCTGGACACCCAGCCACATCCTTGTGGCTCATTCTTGTCCTTTCCCTGCATCTGTCTGTACCCTAAAACACAATAGCTCGTTCGAGTTGGTTTGTACTCCACACAGAAGTGGCGGTGCTGGCCACACCCTAAAGATGCCGTGTGTGCAGCTGCAGTCCTGGGGCGGTGCTCTTTCACATGTCGTGTGTCTTGCCTTCCTGGTAGCCCATCTTTCACCTTTGAGCTATGTTGCTCCAGGAAAAGACAGCCCTAATCATTTTATCTTCTGTCCCTAAATCCCTTTCCTCAAAGCTAATCAACCTTTCTAAAATGTCTCTAAAATGTCCTTTTTTTTTTTTTAATTTTTAAAATTTTGGTGGTACTGGGAGGTACAACCTCTATCACAGATGTACATCCCTTGCTCTCCATTTATTTGCCTCTAAGGCTAGTGTCACCAAGACCGGCTTTTTTCCTCAGATTTATTCTGTTTTTAATGGGTGTCTGTCTTCATTTTGTGTGTGTGCACACCATGTTGTACATGGTGCCCGCATAGGTCAGAGGGCATTGGGCTGCCTGGAATGGGGAATGGTTGTGAGTCACCACATGGGTTCTGGGAGTTGAAACGGGGTCCTCGGTAAGAACAGGTGCTCTTAACCCGTGAGCCTCTCACAGGGCCCTAGATTTATTTTGTTTTCAATGATGTGTTTGTATATGGGTATGCCCACATGAGCAGAGGTGCCTTCAGAGAACAGAGGTGTTGGATCTTCCTGGAGTTGGAGTTATTATGGGCATTTGTGAGCCACCTGAAATGGGTACTGGGAATAGAACCCAGGGGAATTATGGAAGAGCAACAATCAGTCTTAACTGCTAAGGTATTTCTCCAGCTCTAAGGGTTTTTGTTTTGTTTGTTTTGTTTTTCCTTTTTTCTTGTGTTTTTGTTTTGAGACAGTCTTTCACTGATTTTCTAGGCAGGCCTTAAACTTGTGATCCTCCTGCCTGAGTGGCTGGTTCACAAGCCTGTGTACCAGGCTTTCTCTTAAAAAGTTAATTTTGAGACACAATTTGTGTGTGTGTGTATGTGTGGTTTTTCAAAACATGGTTTTTCTGTGTAGCCTTGGCTGTTCTGGACTCACTTTGTAGGCCGGGCTGCTCTGGCCTTGAATTTAGAGATCCGCCTGCCCCTGTCTCCCTAAAAGCTGGGTTACAGGTATGAGCCACTGAGACCAGTTTGAGATACAATTTTATATAGCTGGTTTCAAGCTTAGTCTACCTCTGCCTCTGCCTCCTGAGTGCTGGGATTATACCTGGCTTCTCTCAGTTTTTGAGGCTTTGTTTCTCGTGGTACAGTTTGGCCTTGAACTACCATGCCACATAGGCTGGCCTGGAATTTGAGATCCTTCTCTCTCTCAGCCTTCTGAGTGCTGGTATTACAGGCATTTGGCAGTGTGCCAGGTGTATTGCTGCCAGAGAAATCCAGGGCTTTTTACATGTTAAACAAGCACTTTTCTAACAGAGCTGCATCCTGCGTTCCTCTTTTGGGCTTTCTGGGAATAGCCCTGCTCCTGTTTTAAAGTACCCTTTTTCAGGCCAGCAAGTTCAGTGAGTAAAGATGCGCATGCGCATATCAGACACAGGCAAACTACGCAAAATACACATTCACGTACACACACAACATAGCACCTCGAACACATTAATGAAGAAAATTAAAAATTCGTTTTCTTGTGTTCCTGGGAAATATTCTTCAGTCCTTGCTTGGTTAGTTAATATTCATCACTATAGGAGCTGGAGAGATGGGCCAGTGGTTAAGAGCACTGGTTGCAAGCTGGGTGTGGTGGCACACACCTGTAATCCAAGCACTCAGGAGGCAGAGGCATGCAGATCTCTGTGAGTTTGAGGCCAGCCTGGTCCACAGAGCAAGTCCAGGATACCCAAGGCTACATAGTGAAACCCTGTCTTGGAGGGGCCGGGCCGGGGCGCAGGAAGACCAGTGGTTGCTCTTCCAAAGAACCTGGGTTCCGTTTCCAGGAGTCACATGGCAGCTCATATTTATAACTGTGTTCCAGGAGAGCCAACACCCTTTTTGGGCATCAGGTATTCTTGTACTGCATGCAATAATTTCCATACATACAATTTTTGCCCTTGGTGGTATGTGTCTTTAATTCCACCACCCAGGAGGCAAAGGCAGGCAAACTTCTGAGTTCAAGGCCAGCCTGGTCTACAAAAGGAATACCAGGACACCCAGGGCTACACAGATAAAAGATACCCTGTCTTTGAAAAACAACAAAACCAAAACCAAACCAAAAAAATTACATCTATCCATCCATTTATCTATCATCTATTTGTTTGAGACAAGGTCTCTTATGGTCTCTTATGTAGCCCTGACTGTTCTGGCACTCACTATTTTAATCAGACTGGTCTTGAAACCAGAGATCCACTTCCCTCTGTTGGGATTAAATGGGTGGGCTACCATGCCTAGCTAACATTTAAAAAAAACAAAAACAAAAAACAAAACAATCATTCCTTTTTTTTTTTTTTTTTGGGAGACAGGGTTTCTCTGTCTGGGAAGTGTTGACCATCCTCCTGGACTGGCTTTACAGACCAGGCTGGCTTCTAACTCATAGAGATCCACTTGCCTCTGCCTTCCTGAGTGCTGGGATTACAGGTGTGTGCCACTAAGCCTGGCCATCATTCCTTTCTGACATGGACTTTTTAGGCTTATAGTTTTGCTGATTCTCATACAGTCCACCATCTCAAGTTTGTCCCAGTCAGAGGACACACTGTCGTGGGCAGAGGGGTTTTGGGTGCTTTGAGATGGGCCTTTACTTTGTAGGCTTACCGCAAGTTTGTGCTGATCTTAATGGTTCAGACTCAGGGTTAGAGCTGTAGGCTTGCGCCACCATTCGGGGTCTCACCCAGCTTTTATCAGTCAGTGAATGAAAAAGCTCTGTCTTGGGAAGACAGCTACACTGGAAGGTGTGTTTTATAAAGTGTAAGAGGCCCTGGATGTTTTGTTTTATTTCCGTGGGGTTCCTGCTTGATTTGCTACTTTGTTGGCTGCTCAGGTTGGTTCTAGGGATGTTGGAGTCTTGTCTCCCACAGCCTGCGGCTAGGTGCCTGCTTAGTGACTCAGCTGTGACACACACCTCCCTCTGGGGTTCAGTTGTCTCATTTGGAGGATGTCCCCAGGCAGAGGAGATGGTTGTTGTGATAGTCCTTCCAGCTGGGTGGCCCAGGCTTCCTGGTGCCCTTTCAACTCTTTGCCTGTGGAATTTCTGCCTGCTTGCCTCTGTGCTGTCGCTGCTTGTCCTCCCTTGCACAGCTACTTTTTTCTTAGTGTTGGAGATGGAACCCACATCTTCTCTCATGCTAGGTATGTCTTGTCCCTAGCCTGCTGAGGCCTCTTCTCTTCCTCATTTTAAAAACATGTATTTATTTAACCAATGGTGGTGGTAGTGGTGACTTTAAAATCCCAGCACCTGGGAATCGGAAGCAGGCATCTCTGGGATTTTGAGGCCAGCCTGGTTAATGTAGTTCCAAGATGGCCAGGGCTACAAGGTGTGACATTGTGTGTGGCTCTGCCTATGTGCTAGAGCATAAATGCACATAGTACATTTGGAGATGAGAGGACAGTTTCTGTAGGAGTCATTTTGCTGTATTGCCACATGTCCTCTGTATTAAACTCAAGCTTGTCAAGCTTGGCAGCATGTGCTGAAACATCTCACCAGCCAAAGCTTCCTCTTTTTCAGCTACTAAGACCTCTTCTCTAACTAGTGTGCATTGCCCAGGAAGGCTCAATACCCTTAGTTATAGTCATGGTTGAGGGTGCCCGTGTTATCAGTCCTAGACCTCAGTTATCTCTTGTTCTAGGAGTACAGTTAGTAGTCACCAGCTGTTGGACTTGTTGGCTTGGAAGGTGTATCTTCCTTTGTGGTCTGTCTTTCTACTTGACATCACTGTTAAGTACTTAGTATGGGTGGAGACCCTGGAAGTTCCAAGAAATAGAAAGCTCATGCCCCAGACAGTGCATCTCATACTAAGTATGAGCTCCAAGACTACGGTGCAGGCTCTTCGGTGGGTGAGATGACTCAGTGGGGTAAAGGTGCTTGCTGACAAGCCTGATGTCTTCCTTGAGTTCAATCCCAGGAGAGAGCCAACTTCCACAAGTTGTCATTTTACATCCATACACGTGCTATCGCCTGCTCATGCGCACCCCCCTCACTGATGAATGAATGAGTGAGTGAACCTAAGAAAAATGATGCTGATTCTTACCGCAGGTCTATAGTGGGACCTTACCACCTGCATTCTAAAAACACAGTGCCGCCGCCGCTGCTCCTCTATCCACTATCAAGAAAAGGGACCCTCCCCTTATCCTGAATTCTCACCATATATATATATATATATATTTTTTTTTTTAAAGACAAGGTCACACTCTGTATTCTTGATTGTCCCGGACCTCACAGAGATCTGATTGCGACTGCTTTCTAAGTGAGTGATGGGATTAAAGGCAAATACTCTTTACACCTGGCCTAAGGTCCCACTTACACGTTACCTAGGGGGGCTTTTGGTGGTGGTGGTGGTTTTTGTTTGTTTGTTTTAGCTCCTGTTGTATTGCAGGTAATCTGTTTTGTAATAACTCATCGCAATTTCAAATTATTATTCTGCATTGTCAAGGAGGACTCATCTGCTGCCCTCAACTAGACAAGTCTAGAGCTGGGGCTCACCAGGGCAGTTAGCAGGAAATACCCTTGCTCTGGCCCTTGTTGGCTCTAAAGTTAAGCACAACGGGATTAACAGATGAAGCTGTGCCTTTGAGGCACAGGGCCCATGTAATATGGTATGCGTAGTGTGTCTCTTCAGGCCTTCCTTGTGGCACCAGCCTCTCTGTGCTTTTTTTTTTTATAGTGGGGGCTACTTGCCTAGGGAGCAGCATGCTTGGCCAGGTGGTCTGGGTCCAGGCAGGTCTCATCTTCGGGTGGGCAGCAAGAAGTCTCTAGTAGGGCCCTCGGACATTTCAGGATAGGCTTAGAAAAGGTCAAAGGCTAGAGTGGGTATCATTCTTGTCTCTATGCAATAGAGCTGGTCTTAGGGCAGGAGGAGGAAGAAGTCAGTCCTGGTCTCTGATACCAGATCACCTATGTTCTCAGTAGAACCTGAGTGTTGCATTTCATAAAAGTTGTGGCAAGAGGAGGGCTGGGCTCTTGGCATTTGAAGTGCCTGATGCTTTCCAGGAGGATGGTTTGGGAGAGAGCCAGGAGTGGCTGGCTCGCATCCAGGTCTGGGCTAAATTATTTGGCTGGGCTTGCCCAGAGCAATGAGCCTCACCCACTACCAAGCCCAAACCTAAAGGGCAGGAGGTCACCACACCTGGCTAGGGATATACTTAGAGAAGCAGCAAGCCCAGGCTGGCCCCCAGTGCAGGCTTGAATGGCAGTCTTCACATTGTTTCTTCTTCTTCAGGTGAGAGAGCTAGACCTGTATCTTCACAGGGAGTTAGAGCATGAGAACAGGCAGGTGGTAAGGGGTATTGTTTTGGTTTGTGGTGCTGAATTTGAATCCAAGGTCTTACACAAGCGAGGCAAGCATCCTACCAGTGAGCTAGGCTTCCAGGCCTCCAAGGGTGGGAGAAAAAGGAGCCTGAGTTCTCCCTTCCTGGAAGTGAGGAAAGTTGACCACAGATTCTCACTCTGCTACCTATATATTCTTTTTCTCTGTGAGCAAGTTGCTTAACCCCCAAGAACCTTATCTGTAGCTGGAGGTAGTGATAATGGTCCTCATAAGCCTGTGGCAGGCTTCAGTGAGACCAGACCTGCTCAGACCTGTCCAGTCAGTGCACAGCCCCCCACCCCTTGAAGACCTATCTCACTTGGGCAGATGAGCCTCCTGTGGGCTGTGGTGAAAGGCCAGTTTGGATAGGGTTTTAGGGAAGAGTCCAGGACAGGGATATGGTTAAATGGAATCTTACATTGTGCCCATAGTTAGGCCCTGGCCTCGGCTTTGAGAACCTTCTAGCTGCCCAGTTGCTTAGTCTCTTTCAGACAGTCCAGCCACATGTGGATATGAGATTACCATAATGGGGAGTGAACCAGCTGCCCCCACGGTAAGGTTTCTAGACGGTAGTAACATGTCTGGGGACCTCTCTGACATACCAGAAGCGCTTAAGTCTCTGAGATATAGAAGCTGCCTGTGCTTATGCTGTGCCCATCAGTGCTCTTGGTGTCACAGCTTATCCCTCTCACCTGGTAGTGGCATGCAAGAGGATGATGGTGGTAGAAGAAACTCCTTGGAGTGAGCCAGGCAGGAGCTTTCTCTCAGTCCCCTGTGCCTTCTTCAGAGGCTGCCACAGGGAAGGCAGGATGAGAAGGCTCTCAAGGGCTCTGTGGATTGCCCCCTTTCCTGGCTTTTTCCCTTTTCACCAGGCCTCCTGGCTGGGTGTGAAGCAGAGGCATTCCAGTCCAGGTGCCCTAGGATGCCTCCAGGAGGCTTCATTCCTGCCTGAGGGGATCAGGCATTGAGTAGAAGGGTGAGGAGTATCATGTGGCTTGAAACCACACCCTGAGTCTGGGCCTTGCTGTGTGGGCCTGCAGTCCTCCTGTCTTGGAAGCTGGACTACCATCCTGTTGGCCAGAGGGAGTCAAAGAAGGCGCAACCGCCAGAGTGGTAATGAGTGCCGCCCTGGAGACCATGGCACTAGGAAAGGTGGGTGTCTAAGCTGATTTGGGGCAGCACTTTTTGGAAAGGGAAGAATGGAGACTTCCTCAGTTTTCTGCTTAAGCGAGAATCACTTTTATAAGTGCTGGGCCATAGCAATGCTCTCCTGTCCCATTGTAGGGGACAGGGAAGAGAAGTCTTCCTTACTAGTCCTTGAGGCTACATGAACCCTCACAGCAGGATCATGGCGGGGGCCATTCCCCCACAAGTTCCATTCTGAGGGTTAGGAGGCATAAGGAGAAAGTGGGAAAAGCCCAGGCTCTGTCATTTCCTTGGCCACTTAAATGCTGTGTTTAGGCAGGAAAATGGTGAATAAATACTGAGAATTGTAGATACCTGGGGGAAGGAAGGGAGGCTCTGAAGGATTGTGCTGGGCTAGGACTTTGACTGACTGTGGAGACACACCGATATTGCTGTTCCAGTCAGAGAGGAGTGTTGCTGTGGCTGCTCTGCCTTGCAAGCCTGCACTGATTCCTGTCAGTTTTGCCTTTTGTAGAGCTTGATCTAAATGACTTCTTCCACTTAGCCAGTGACTGGAATTTCTGTCTGTGCTTTCATTGTATGTTTATTATGTATGTGTGTGGTGGTCAGGGGGCAGGGTCTGGGGATCAGTGCAGGTCAGACTTGATGGCAAGTGCCTGTGCTAATAGGACCATGTAGCTGCCTTTTTTGTTTGTTTGTTTGTTTGTTTGTTTGTTTGTTTTGAGACAGGGTCTCACTATGTAGATCAGGCTGGCCTTGAACTCACAGAGTTCTGCCTTCTAAGTGCTGGGTTTACAGGCATGCCCCACTGTGTCAGGCTGGCCCTTGTTTTTGAGACAGGTCTCACTCTGAAGCTCAAGCTGGCTTTGAACATGCGATTCTTGTACTTCAGCCTTTCAGGTACCGAGATTACAGGTCTGAGCCATCACACCCAGTTTAAAATGTAAAAGAATACTGTAGTTTGACTTTTTAATTTTTCCCAAAATAGTATGACACAAAATCAGTAAGCTAGTAGAAAATTGTTCAAGTTTTAAATTTTGAGGCAGATATAAGTTGCTTGTAATTTCAGCTCTTGGGAGATAGAGGTGGGATATCAGGAGTTGAAGGTTATCTTCGCCACATATTACAAGCTACATGGGGGAAAAAAACAAGCAACATGGAAGCCAGTCTGGGATATATGCAACCTAACCTAAAAGACAACAAAATATAGAATTTTGATCCAATTTGGCCCAGAGACCAAAGGGTAAAAGCACTAGCTCCCTCGTGTGGAGTGTTGCTAGGCCGTGCTGTCCTGGGTTAGTGCATTTAAAAGACTTGGGTGGGACCTGTGGAGTACACCGTTAATCCCAGCACCCAGCAGACAGAGGCAGGCAGATCTGAGTTCAATAATGTGTTCCAGGACAGCCAGAGCTAAACAGAGAAACCCTGTCTCAAAAAAACCAAGTGTGGGGGAGCTTGGAGGGAGCTGTATGGTGTGTGTGCTGCATGTGTGCTGTGTGTGCTCGTCCCTTTCTGGGCGCACGCCTCTGACTTCCCTGGGACGGGAAGGAGAGGCAAAGGAGGCTAACTGGGTGCATGTTATCCCGTCAGCAAGGCCATGTGCTGGTGTCTAATGTGGCGCTAACCCAGAATTGTGTTCCTTCTACTCCTGTTTACAGTAGAGCAAACTGGGCCTTGCCTGTGGAGGTTGGACTTGCTGGGGCCCACCCACAGGGGAAGCTTGGAGTTCCTAGACAAGAGGGCAGTTTCTGTGCTGGCTTTCTCTTAATCTTTCTCTGGACCCCTGAAGGGTTTGTTTTGGTCAACCCCTAGATCCAAGGTCACCTGCCACAGATGCCTAGAGTTGCTATTGTTCTGGGCGGGCAGTGCTCTTGGGCCAGGCTTCTTATTCTCCGTTAAAGGCAACAGCACCTGTTTGGAGCTGCTGGGTATTAGCCTCTATCTACACCCTATTTTAGGTAGCTTTGTGTCTTGCTTTTCCTGGGCTGCTGATCTAGGCATGTTTCTCAGTCCTTGTCTTCCAGGCTATAGCTTCTCCGAGAAAAGTAGGTAGGTTATAGATACCTGGCCATCATTTGGATTGGGAAGAAAAGAACAATGCTTTTTAGACAACAGGAACTCACCATGGGGTGGGGATAGGATCTGAGTTGGGCTGTCAATAGGGGTTGTACCACCTCCCTCTGGTGGAGGGCACAGAAAGAGTCATTATTCTTTTTCTTGCTAGACCTTGGTCAGTCACTTAGCCAAACCTGGACTGGGCAAGTGCCTGGCAGGGCTGCGCAGTAGGCACTCCTGAGTGGTGTCTACTCGCTGTCCCAATCTTTGTGGTTTCAGGATTTGGCAAATACTGTGGCAGAAGGCTGAGCAGGGGCCTGGTTTAGTCTGAGGTGTCTGTCCAGCTGGCTAAGATGCATTTCGTGGCTCCCTCTGGTCATTGGTATCCATCTTTCCAGTTTTGTTGGCTCCTCTTCTGTCCATTATTCTCTTGGGTAACCAGCTCATTAAACTTGGAGCTCCAGAGCTGCCTCTTTGTTCTGCAGCCTTTGGGATAATGAGCCCACTCTGAAATGGGAGCTGCTCCAAAGGCTGGAGTGACAGCTGACAGCCTGAAGCCAAGAATTGAGGCCTCTCAGCCTAAGGCCTGCACCCCAGGTCTGGTCACATTCCTGAGGGACCTGCCCTCATGGCCCTAGGGATGGTGTGGGGGAAGGGCTGTCAGAGATGGGTTCCTGGCTGCTACAGGCTCCTTCTACTCTTTGCCTGTTCCAGCGGAGACCACGCTGTTCTGTATGGAGTACAGGGACCCAGAACCTCAAGATTCCACCTCCTGTAGGACCCAGAGTGGTGGTAGTGGGAGCGTCCCTCACTTGGGAGCTGCTGTTGGCTATTTTGCTGGGTTGCGCCTCTAGATAGAAGAGCCCTGTTGCCAAGGAAAGAAGGGAAAGGAGGCAGTGTAGTCAGATTGGCTCTTATAAATAGCCCTTCCACAAGTGGCTCCATTTGACCTTTTGTTATGTAAATAAGGCCAGCCTTGCCCTAGCCTCCTGCCACCCAGCTGTGCCTGCCTTTAGCCTCCCAAGATGGCCCCCAGGGTATTTTCCTCCCCCCCTCTTCTCTCTCTCTCTCTCCTCTTCTCTCTCCCTGACTGTTCCGGAACCCTCTTATGTAGAGCAGGCTGGCCGTGAATGTGCAGATGCCCACTTGTCTCTGGTAGTGCTGGGATTAGAGGTCCTGGGATTAAAGGCATTGGTTTTCTACAATGTGCTTTAGGGGCAAGGTAATGCCCCCTAGCTGCTCATACCTGATATAGGTCTCCTGGCCTCTTTGGAAGTAGAGACTCCTCCTTCATGTTCTTCTCCTTTTCCTCCCCACCCCCCACCCCCCCCACTGATACCTGCCTTCTTCTCCCCAGGTAACCAGGCTTTGATGCACCCTCAGGAAGTCTGCGTGCTCAAGGAGGCCACCCCCGCCGGCTGCTGCTCACATGGTTTCTGGGCCCCTGGCACTCCGGTACGCCTGAGAGAGGAACAATCACCACTGCTTTTCCAGCCCTTGGGTTTTTTGGGTCTCTCATACAGCTCTGAAGTATAGGCTGTGTCCTGCCCTATAGTCTATTGTTTGTGCAGTACAGGCAGGCAGCGTATGGGACTTGGGCACATAGCCTCCCTTTTGTTTCTCTTGGTAGGCCCGAGGTACCAGGTAATATTCCTTGCAGAGCTGCACTGCCATGGCCATTCTGCTGATACCTAGAGCCTGATGTAGAAACCACACCTTAGGCTGTTTCCACCTACCCGTCAGTGAAGGCTTGGTTTTCACTGTCTCCAGCCTTTTAGCACCCTTTCAGCTGTTGTGGGCAAGGAGCAGGCAGATTTCTCTGGCAGGTGCTTTCTGTCGGAGTGGTAGCATTCCTTTAACATTTTTGTTTACTCACAGTGGGCTCGATTATTAAGGTTTTCTTCTCTGAATAAGGATAGATATTGGGCTGAAGAGAATCTCTGTTTATGGAAGAAAGAGGGAAGCCATAGCAGGCCCATCTCGGTGGAAGACAAGACTGGGAGCCTTTCATGGAAAGGGCAGGACATCTTGGGTGGTGGTGGGCTTCAGAGTAGTTCAGCTAACTACTCAAATTGGACCCAAGAAGCCAGGCACGGTACACAGCACATTGCTTTAATACTAGTGCGCTGGAGGCAGAGGGAGGTCGATTTCTTGTGAGTCCGAGCCAGCCTGGTCTACATATCAATTTCCAGGCTACGTGGGGCTGCAGAGGGAGACCCTATCTCAAAAAGAGAACGAAAAAGACCCCGAGTTGGGAGGTGCAGAGTTATCTGTGTAAGTTGCTGGAGCCTCCAGATTCTGCCTGTGGGTCCTGACACTGTATAGCTGGCAGCTGCGTCTCCATGCCTTGTGGTCTCCTGAAACCTTGGGTGTCTCCTTGGACACTGACGTGGCCCCTGTGCTGCTGCGTAGAAGGCAAGGCTGGCTGTGTAGAGTTAGGAGTGAGCTCAGGTCTATGTGGAATGCCGCTTCTGACCTCCTGGAGCCTTTGGGATGCTTTGCCAAGCTTGTTCTCCTGGAGGGCTCTGCCCTGCTTGGCTGAGTTGCTTCTCTGCCTGGACCCCACCTGGACACACTTGCTCTGCTGACAGATTCCTATGTAGACTAGGGACCTGTGTGCTTATTATTTAGTCACCGCAGCTAGAGTCTGTGCAGCCTGTCTGCAAGGACCAGCTTGCTACAGGTCCCAGGCTCCAAGTGGCAAATAGAAAGGGCATAGAGCCAGTGAGATTCCCAGTTCCCAGTGTCTCCAGAGAGTGGGAGAGAGGATACGGTATCAGGGTCAGGACAAGGAGTTAGCAAACAAGGAAGTCTTGGCTGCCCGGAGGGGTGTTTTAGAGGCATCTCAGGTAGAGCAAAGGTTGCAGGCCAGAGATTAGCAAAGGAACTTGGTTTAGTTCATGGTTGCTTTGTTTCTGGTTTTTTTTGCTTTTTTATCTTTTAAATTTTTAATCTTTTAGTATAAGGATATTACCCACAAAAAATCTGGAAATGTGGGAAGACCAGTCCTGTGGGTTTGCAAGCCTGGGCAGGGCTTTCATGGCCCTACTCGTTAGAGTTGTTGCTCTCTGGCTTCCAGAGCCACCTGCTGGTCGTTTTGTAGCTTCTTCACATAGTGCTCTGAGCCCGTGGTTGACTTCTTTTATAACTGAAGTAGTAACCAAGTAAAACTCAAGCACCGTCAAAATATTTGTACATGTATTTTCTGTGTATGAATGTTCTGCCTGCATGTGTGCATGTGCACCGCTTGAGCGCCTGCTCCCTGCGGGGGTCATAGAGAGGGATCAGATCCCTGGGAACCAGGGTTACAGACAGCTCTGCACCTCCCCACTCAGGGTCTGTTGTGAAGAGCTGCAAGTGCTCTTAACTACTAAGCCTCTCTCCAGCCTATAAATCCTTTTTTTTGGCCTGGTGCCTTTGTTTATTATAATCTGGTTTTTCTATGTGAGTAAATAGCAGGGTATGGGAATATACATTCTCCTTTCTCCTACGCATTGTCCCCCAGGGGGGTGGAGTCGGGAGTGGAATCAGTGTATATCCTGTGCCAGGCCATCATGAGGTTTTGGGTTAATGGTCCTGCCTGTTTTTGCCCCCAGGTGGTGCCCGTGGGCAGGGCGCAGGGACATGGGGCCCGACATGGAGCTTCCCAGCCATTCAAAACAGCTCTTGCTGCAGCTGAACCAGCAGAGGACCAAGGGCTTCCTGTGTGATGTTATCATCATGGTGGAGAATTCTATCTTCCGGGCCCACAAGAATGTCCTGGCTGCTAGCAGCATCTACTTCAAGTCCCTGGTCCTGCATGACAACCTCATCAACCTGGACACGGACATGGTCAGCTCCAGTGTGTTCCAGCAGATACTGGACTTCATCTACACGGGCAAGCTGCTGCCTAGCGACCAGCCATCTGAGCCAAACTTCAGCACTCTCCTCACTGCTGCCAGCTACCTCCAGCTGCCTGAGTTGGCAGCCCTCTGCCGCCGGAAACTGAAGCGAGCTGGGAAGCCCTTTGGCCTTGGACGAGTGGGTACTGCTGGCATGGGGCGACCAACCCGCAGCCAGCGGCTGTCCACAGCCTCTGTCATCCAGGCTCGGTATCCAGGGCTTGTAGATGGGCACAAAGGACACTCTGTTTCCCAGGAGCTCCCTCAGGCCAAAGGTTCAGATGATGAGCTTTTTCTGGGCAGTTCCGCCCAGGAGAGCTCACATGGCCTGGGCTTGGGGGGCTGCTCAGCTGGTGGGGAGGTAGGGCTGGGGACCTGTAGCAACAGCACCAATGGCAGTGGGGGCTGTGAACAGGAGCTGGGTCTGGACCTGTCCAAGAAGAGCCCACCCTTACCTCCTACAACCCCTGGCCCACACCTCACTCCTGAGGACCCTGCCCAGCTGAGTGACAGCCAGCGTGAATCACCTGCACCCGCTTCAACCTCCACCCTGCCAGCTGGCAATAGTGCCTCGTATGTTGAGCTGCGGGCCACTCCTGATGAGTCCATGGATCTGGAAGGGCCTGAGGAAAACCACCTGAGTCTGCTGGAAGGGCAGGGTGGGCAGCCTCGCAAGAGCCTCCGGCATTTAGCCCGCAAAAAAGATTGGAACAAGAAGGAGCCCGCGGCTGGGTCTCCTTTTGATCGGAGAGAAACGGGGACTAAAGGTCCTTGCCCAGGGGAGGAAGGCGAGGGGTCTGGGGACAGGGTTCCCAATGGCATTCTGGCTAGCAGTGTTGGTGGAGGTGGCCCCAGTGGGTCATATGGGGAGCCGCCGTACCCCTGCAAGGAGGAGGAGGAGAATGGCAAAGATGGGAGTGAGGACAGTGGGCAGAGTGGGAGCGAGGGGGGCAGTGGCCACACTAGCGCCCACTATGTGTATCGGCAGGAAGGCTACGAGACGGTGTCGTATGGGGACAACCTCTATGTGTGCATTCCCTGCGCCAAGGGCTTCCCCAGCTCTGAGCAGCTCAATGCGCACGTGGAGACACACACAGAGGAGGAGCTGTTTATCAAGGAAGAAGGGGCGTATGAGACCGGCAGTGGGGGTGCGGAGGAGGAGGCTGAGGACCTGTCAACGCCCAGTGCTGCCTACGCAGCTGAGCCGCGTCCTTTCAAGTGCTCCGTCTGTGAGAAGACCTACAAGGACCCAGCCACACTGCGGCAACATGAGAAGACACACTGGTTGACCCGTCCCTTCCCCTGCAACATTTGTGGCAAGATGTTCACACAGCGAGGCACTATGACACGCCACATGCGCAGCCACTTGGGCCTGAAGCCCTTTGCCTGTGATGAGTGTGGCATGCGCTTCACCCGCCAGTACCGCCTCACAGAGCACATGCGTGTGCACTCAGGTGAGAAGCCCTATGAGTGCCAGCTCTGTGGGGGCAAGTTCACCCAACAGCGCAACCTCATCAGCCACCTGCGCATGCACACTTCCCCTTCCTAGAAGCCAAAGACCCGCGGGAGCCCTCTGCAGACTTGCCACTTGGGAATCCACGGAAGGAGAAGTGGGGAAGGGTGGTGGTGGGAGGGTTGAGCCCCAAAGTCTAGTACGAGGCTCCCGGCAGCCCCTCTGGCCCAGCCTTTCCACACCCAGAGCTTTAACCAACAGTGTACCAAGGGAAGCCGAGAGGAGAGAAGCTGACCGGTCTAGCCCTGTGCATGTGGTGCTGTGACTATTCTACCTCTCTGGTCCCACTTGGTTCCCCAGCTCCCTGGAGAGGCTGCTGAGGAGCCAGGTGGGAGTCCGTCACGTGGGTGGGTGTCCGTGGGACTTGCTTGGTCCCTTTCCTGCAGGCTGGGCTGGGGGAGGCACAAGGCTTCCTGTGGCCAAAAGTGGTGCCTGGAGCAGGCCATGAGCTGGCAGGGACCTCGCCTGCGTGTGTGTGCATGTGTGCTTGTGTGCAGTGTGACTCTGGTGTTGGGGAGCCGGTGCTGGGTGGCAGTTGCTTTCTCTGCTAGCTGGCACTGGGACAGTCAGGGTGACCCCACTGCCTACCTCTCTACAACTAAAGAGCCCTCTGGGCCTATAGTGCTGTTATTCCTACTGAGCTGTTCCTATTTCTTTTTTACAGTTTTTAAGAGTTCTTTTTTAAAAACCAAAATGAACAATATTTTCCTCCTGCCTCTTTAGGGATGAGCCTGGGTCTGCAGACTGAATGTAACTGAGGCAGCTGTCCCTCCCTGTCATTTTCCCTAGTCCTGGTGCTTGGGCATGTTTGAACCTGCCTCTCCAAGGCTCCAGAAGCCCTTCTTGCCCAAAGGCTTCCCTGATCCTGAGCCCTGCCTTCCTGGATTTCCTCAGGAGAACACGCTTTTTCCATAATTTCCCTTGTTAGAGGTACTTATTTTTATTGAGAACCCCCACCCTCATGTAACTTCTAGAGATGTTGAAACTGGAAGGTGTGAACTCTCAGAGGGTGGAGGGGAGGCTAGACTTGTGCCAGGGCCATCGGTACTCGTGTATATGTGTGTGTGTGTGCGCGCGCGTGTGTATGTATTGCTTATGCACAGATGCTTCACTTCCTTGCTCACTGAACAAGGTGGAGAGCCTTCTGACCTTTGCTACCTCTTGAATCCAATACCATAGTACAGTTGAGGCTGAGCTACTTGCTTTTGTTTTTTTAATAGTGGGAGTAAGCTGGGCTTGGGCTGGCCCGAGCCTCTGTGGCCCCCAGTGTTCTCTGAAGGGATGTCTGCTGCCCAGGGTATGCTGTGGGGAAGGGGGCAGGTGCTGGGCACCTGAGTGACCGAAGCCATGAGGAGGGAGCAGCTCTCTGCATGGGTCAGGGTAAGGTGGAAGTGAGCCCTGGCCTGTGCCCTTTTGAGCTCTGAGGTATATCTAGTAGCCCGTTGCAGAGCCAGAGGTAAGAGTTGCCCTCCACCTAAGGACTTAGCCAGTATTAGGGTCAAAGCTAACCTCTACATGGGTGTCGGCCAGCCTCAGATGTTTGCATGGGCTCCAGCAAGGGGCAAGGCAAGACCAAGATTGTGCTCTGCCCAGATGAGTTACAGAATTGGGTCTGTTGACCTTATCATGTTTCATGGCTTTCATTTTCCTTTCAATTTTTACTTCAGACCAAAAAATTCCAGCCTCCACCTTTCCAGAGACCCCCTAGTCTGAGTTCAGTACCCAGTGTCAGGTATGGGAGTGAGGCAACCTGGCCAGGCCCACACGCAGTGCCCTTGCACTGAGCCAGTTCTTCATTACCCCGTGCCTGTAAATCTCGCTTCTTTGCTCTTACGAATCAGACTCAACACCTCTGTTTAGCTCTGTACCCCATTTTTTAAATTGGATTACTTGATTTGTAATCAAGTAATGAAGACCCAGGTGCCATTTCACCAAGGGAATTGGCAGAGCGTGCTAGCCTCTGCACCCACCCACCCCACCATACCCACCTCACCAGCACTTAAACCACAAGGTCTGCATGGCATGGGAACCCTGTGTGGCCTCCCAGGATTTGGGCAGCCACATCTACAGAAAATTCAGGGACTGGGAGCAGAGCCCCTCACTCAGCATGTCTGTTCGACAGAGTATTGTATCCACCTTAGTATTGTACCAAACCTTTTCTGTATTTTAATGAGAAAACAAAACACTAGTTTCCTATTTAAGATTTTAAGGGTTGTTGGGATGGGTGGGGTTTGTTTTCTTTTTCCTTTGTTTCCACTGGTGCATGCTTTTGAGTGTCTCTGCCTGTGTGTCTGTGTGTGTGTATGAGTGTGTGTGGAGATGTTAAGAGCCTCAAGGAAATCAGGCCATAAGAGGCCAAGGCGGCTTACAGTTCTCTGTTTTAGTCATGTAATTTCTGAATGTTTTGGAGAAACAGGAAACAGAAAATAGCAGATGTCATGTAGGAAAAATTAAAAAAAAATCAAAAGAAAAAAAAAAAAGCTCATACCCAAATTCACAAAACCTATTTTTTAAACCAAAGCACATTTTGAATGAGTATGGAACCTCAGTGGGCTCAGAAGAAAAGATACTAATATATTTATCTCATTGTTTACATAAACTTTTACAGTTTCAGACCTCAGCAGCTATAACGCCAGCCCCAGGGAACTCTCCCCTCCCACCTGGGTCCTTCTGAGGCAGCCCTGGGTGCTGGGTAAGGACTAGAAGTTTCCCCTAGCTTCTCCTGAGCCCTCATTCCCATTTTGGGGGCCTCTTCAAGCTCAGCTGCCACCAAAGAGCGTGCACCACGCTGACCAGCCCCTAGGCTCCTGGTTGAACCCAAGGGTTGAATGTTGGCCCTGCCCATGCGCCTTGTGTTACTGTGAGAGTCACTCGGGCCAAAACACAGGGAGCTTTAGGAAGCTCAGCGGACTCCATCTTGCACACGCCCTACCTGGGCAGCAGAAGGGGCTGACTTGAGTCTGGTCCTTACCAACAGATGGTGCAAACACTCTCAACAGTGTTGTTTTTGTATCAATGTTTGTGCAGTGATGAATGTATTTATTTCTCAGACTTAGGGCAAGCTGGTGGAAGCAGGCCCGGCTCTGCCAGTGCCCACTCCCACCGGACCGAGCTACTGCAAGGGCTCTTCCAAGGTTGCAAAAAAGGAAAAGATGAACTTGTGAATACCACATAAGGATCTCAGACTTGCAGCATAGCCATACACCTCAGCCTGTGATGCCTGACCTCACAGGACCCAGAAGTGTGTTTTTCCGTCCATCACAACTGAGGGGAGCCAGGTCTCCACCTGCTGCCCACACTGTCAGTATTCACTGGACCTCAGGTCCTTGTGCAGGAGTGCGATCTGCTGGGCTGTCAGTAGGCAGACTGCTGCCTTCGTGAGTAGGGGAAATCCTGGGCAGCCGGGAGGTCAGGCCTCAGGGAGCAAGTGCTGTGAACGAAGGCAGAAGCTAAGGGGCGTGGCCTGAAAAGAACAGACAGGCTCTCAAAGCCCTGCTGTGCTCCACTAATGGGACCAAGGGCTTCCTTTCCCCAGTCACTGCGGGGCCAATGTTACTGAACCTATGAAATGGATGCCAGGAATGAGGGCTAGAGAGGGACCCAACCTCAGTCTGACATTCCGACCCGGGAAAGGGTGGAAGCTGTGCTGCCCAGGATCCCCATCCTAGGAGGCCTGCAGCTTCAGTTGCTTACTTTAACTCTACCAGGGACCCCTTCCCTACCTCACCTTGCTATTTATTGCTGTAATTTATTGACCTCAAAAATGCTGCATAACAGACCTCACTTGGGTCAGGGAGAATTCCCAGGGTCCTCCCCTCCACTTGGTGGGGCCCCATGGGTCCAGGTGCTGAAAGGAACCTCCCTGTACCTAACCCATCACTCGTTTTTTCCAGGAGCCCCAGGTTGGGCTCTATCCATCCCATTTGCAAATACCTCAGGAGGGATGGGGTATATCTGTTTCATTTAATTGGAACTGGAAGAGGGATCATGTCCTTTCTGCCCTTCCTGGAGCAGGGGAGGGATGCTGGGATCGCACTCCTGTATGGTCGCCACTGTTGCCACTCATCACATTGAATTGAGTTTACTTCCCTAAAGAGTTTGGATGGATGCATTCAGGTCAGAGCTGCAGCTATGCAGCCCTCCAGTGTCAGAGTGATTTATCAAGACTGATCTCCATTCAAAAGCGTGCAGTCTTAATGTACAGTGATGAGAAACTGTTATTTTATGATCTTTTCATTAAAAGCTTGATTGAAAACTGGTGTGGAGTCTGTCCTGTGGTCATAACGTCTGGCAAAGTGACAAGGTGCCTCCAGGTCTTTAAGCAGGACCTGGGACAAACTGGTGGCTGGGGAATTTTTCAGCTGTGGGCATGGTTGGAGTGATACTGGCTCAAGTTAGCTGAGGCTGTCTAGAAAGCAGATAAAGGACAGTGGCTGAGATGAGGTGTGGCCAGTGCCCAGGACCATGGTTGTAACCTGGAAAGGGCTGGGGCAAGATAAGAGCCCTCTCTCCTTCCCTACCTGTCTGTCTTTCCCCCCCTACTCTCCCAAAGATTTCTCTTTGAATTGTAGCCCTGATTGTCCTGGAATTCTATATTCTAACGCAGGCATTCGTTACCCCCACCCAGTTGGCGGGAGCTCTCCTGGTAGGTCTAGTCTCCAGTGTTGCTGCCCCAAATTTTGGTAGGCTTTAAAACTCGATTTTATCCAAGTGATTCCCCATGGCTGGGCTTGTGGCATAGGTTTCCTCGAGTGTGCTCTTACAAGGTGGGATGGCTCAAAAGAACCTGACTCAGCCTCGCCCCGAGAGTGGTGGTCCGTGCTTTTAATCCCAGCAGAGGCAGGTTTGAGGTCGGTCTGGTCTACAGAGTGAATTCCAGAATAGTCAGGGCTACAAAGAGCCTAGTTCTTACTACTGAAGACCGAGATTAAAGGCCTGTGCCTCAGCAGTCAGCTGCGTTTATTTTTATGTGTGTGTCAGTATGTTAGGTGTGTGATTGGTGTCCTCACACCCAGGAACTGGAGTTGATGGTTGTGATTTGCCATGTGGGTGCTGGGAACCAAACCAGGGGTCCTCTGCAGGAGCAACAAGTGAGCTAGCTCTTTAGCTCAAATTTCTAAAGATTTAAAAATAACTGTCCTGAGCATGGTTGAATCCAGCTAGACAAGTCCTCTCACTAGGGTGCTCCTGGCTCCTGCCTTTTCATGTGAAGAAAGTAGTTTCTGCTGGGTGTGGTGAAACACAGCCTTGATCCCAGCACTCCAGAGGCAGGGCCATCTGCAGTTCCAGGACAGCCAGCACTACGCAGAGAAACCTTGTCTCAGTGTGGGGTGAGGTCTTAATTCCTTCTGTGTGTGTGGCTTGGCCTTTCTGTGAGTGCTGTGGTGTGTGTATGGAGTCCAGGTCTTCTGATTGAGAGTTGAGGGTGAATTGTATCCTTCCAAGTGCTGTGTGTATGCCTGCCTTATCTGCATGCATGTATTCTCTCTCTCCTGAACCCCGATCCATTCTTGAGATAGTGTTCTCTGCCATGGAACTTGTCCTGTAGACCAGGATGGGCTTGAACTCAGAGGTTCTCTTGCCTCTTGCTTCCCATTTTTGGGATTAAATGGCCAGCCCGATGACTGTTTCCTAAGAAAACGTTTTTTAAGACACATTTTTATGTACTTTATGTAAATGAAGTCTGTCATATACAAAAGCTCCTCAGTCATGTACATATGCAAAACAGAGTTGATCAAATCCCATTATAGGTGGTTGTGAGCCACCAGGTGGTTTCTGGGTGTTGAACTCAGGATTTCTGGAAGAGAAGCCAGTGTTCTTAGGTGCTGAACCATCTCTCAGCCACAAAACTTTAAAAATTTTTGGTGATCAGTTCAACTCTCTCTTGCATAGCTTAAGGACATTTCCCTCACTCCAAAAACATGATCTTAGCTGGTTCCTGTCAAGGTTTCCTTTAGTTTTCTTTTGCAGTGCTGGAGGTGAAGGTGTTTTATGTGTAGTGATCAGACTCTCTACACTGAGCTATGCCCAGTCTCTATGCTCTAGGAGTTTTAAAACAGCTCTTTCCTGGGGCTATTTGAAGAGCCTTTTGACAAGCTCCTGCACCCCACTTCTAAAGGGGCTACTCAGTGGTGAGGATGGTTCAGGATAGGGTAGCTTCCTTTTTTCTAGTGTCCTTCCCCGCAGGGCCTGGGCCGAAGCCTAACCTGCAGTAAAGGATGTCCACACAGTGTCACTTAACAGAAGGGAGCAAGGTTGGGAGGAAGCAACAGTGCTTGGTGGGACTATATGATTAAGAGGTATTTTTCTTTCTGAGACTCCCCGTGTAACCCAGGCTGGCCTCAAAGAGATCCTCTGCCTCTTGAATGCTTGGATTGAAGGTTTGTCCCATCAGCAAGGCACTCTTCTTAGGATCCCATGTCTTCCAGGCTGTTCTCTCCCCTCATAATTGAGGAGAGCATAATTCTGACCCTCATCTCCACTTCCCGAACTCTCGGGAGTGCTGGGGTCAGAGCTCTATGTAGCACACCTTGCTTAGAGCACCACAGCTAGGTCCTTCCACCCTGGTCTTTCTTCTGTGACCCCCCCCCGGCCCCCAAAATGGAGTGGGGGAAATAAATGTCTGGTCCTGCTACTGCAGGAGCAGTAAGTGTTTTTAACCACAGAGCCATCTCCAGGCCCTGAAGCTTGCTTTTTAACCCCTCCCCTCCGTCTGGCTCTGTCTCCCTCTGTATACACAGGCCTGTGTCACCGTGGGTGTGGTGACTGTGTGAGCCAGGTTGTGTGTGGAGGGCAGGGAGAGCCTTTCGCTTTAGTCCTCACCTTCCACGTTGTTGGAGGCATTTTTTAATTAAAATCCTTGGCTGCTGTGAACACATGACTGGCTTCTAGGGATTCTTCCCAGTTTCTCACACAAATGCACACATTTGGGACTTCACACAAATGCACACATCTGGCTTTATGTGGGTTCTGGGGATTTGTACTCGGGCCCTCATATGTCTTCACTTCTCACTTCCCTAACCCCCAAAGGGAACTTCCAAATGTCTCATTCCCAGGATCCAGTGTGAACCTTGCAGGTGTGGCATCGGTACACCTTAACTGACAGTCGTGCTGTGCTAACCCCCTTCCCAGGCCAACTTATTAATTTCAGTTCTTTCTGACTACAGGTAAAGCTGATCACCTCAGGGTGTCCCTGGTGTGGCCTTCAGGCCAGCACCAAGGAGCCGGCATTGCTGGCTTCTATGTTAGAAAGTGCTATATGCAAGCTGTGGTGTGATCTGTGTGACCCCTCTTCTAATAATGCGCTGGACAGGCTTACCTGCATGTATAACGTAAATACACCTTTCAGCCTGTCAGTTGAAATGGAGAACCATCCCAACTATGCCCCTCAGCAACTAGCTTCACTGTATCCAAGATTACTGTCCTTGCGAACCTTCCCTCATCTAGCTGCCTGTGATCTCACATTCCTCTCCACTCTGTACTGTCGCTGTGAGTTTGGTACTTTGGTACTTTTTCTTAAATCCTGAGTAAGATGCTGAGAACCTGGAAGCAGCCAGCCCTGATGCTGCTGACCTCTGCACTATAGGCCTCTAGTGTCCCTTTAGAATTAGAAGGGCACTCAGAGTTGCTCTTTGTAGAGAAATTTTAATTCAGAACATGGCTGCTCTGGGAAGAGATCACGTCCAAAGACTTCTGTGTGATCCAGCTGGAATACAGACACACCTTTAATCCAGGAGACAGGGTCATGCAGATCTCTGAGTTCCAGTCAGCGCTGTTCAGCTTGGTTGACAGTGAGTTCAAAGGCAGTGCAGTGGAGTTGAGTCCATGGCAGTTCAGTTCCTGGAGAGTTTTACAGAGACAGACTGAAGAGAGAACAAGCCAGAGAATGGAGCCAGAAGATTAGAGCAGATTGCTAGAGTAAGTTTGAAGGCAAGCAGAGCAATTCAGTCAGAGGTGGAGAGAGAAGCCAGATTAAATCAGTCAACTGGGAGAGGAGTTTGAGCCAGAACAGCTGAGTTGAACCAGCCAGCCAGAGTTCAGCAAGAACTAGAAAGGGTGAGTTTATTCAGCAGTCTCAGAGGCTGAAAACACTCTAGGCCTAGATCAGATTGTATGGAGGCTGGAAGCTTTCAGGACTAGCTAGGCCTAGTTCAGCAGACAGAGGCAGTATGCCTCAGAGACAACTAGCAAATAAAAGATACTTTTACAGCTTCTTAGGTGCAGGAGCAGCTGGGTTGGTGTCCTGGGGAAAGAACATTGCATACAAGGACGGTGGTAATTATCTGGCATTTGCTAGACTCTTGGGTGGTGCATAGGACACCAGCTGGCTCAATAAAGGGCCTTGAAAGCCACGTTGCAGGCTGCTGGGATGGCTCGGTGGGTGTAGGGGCTTGCCGAAGCCTGGGGGTGATCCCTGGGCCTCCCCGAATGGAAGGAGAGAGTAGACATCCAGCAGGCTGCCCTTTGCCTGTCACGTGTGCTGTGCGGTATGCATATGCTCCCTCACACAGAGAGACTGTAAAAGCCAGGCTTGACTTTGGTGACGACAGTTTCAAGCACCTTCTTGCCATTATTGTGACATCCCTGGAGACTCTGCCCACAGATAACACTCACTTTGATGGCAGATGAGACCACCACCTGCCTGGAGTGGCCACTGGAGGGCAGGTGTAGCCCAAGCTCCGGTGCACGGGAACATGGGTGGTTTATCTGGGCATGTGACAGGCTGCAAGTGCTGGCCCACTGGCCTGCAGTGGGGTTCGTGAGGTGTGGCTTAGGTGCTGAAGAGGCCGGTCAGAGTCCAGATCCTCCTGTCCTTCCCCAGTGTATTCTCCACAATCCTCAACTCCATGACCTGCTTATGGCGTGGGGTCAAGTCATATTCAGACAGCCTAAGGTAGGAGGCTGCAACCAGCCTCTAGCATCCTTGGTAGGCATAGGAAACACTACTGAGACTTAAAGTGGAAAAAAGTGATGGCTGCTCGGCTGGCCCTCACCTGCCTTGATAACCAGTGGCCCTGTGGGCCTTACAGATGCCCAGCTGTGTCACTGCAGGGAGAGTTAGGGGTACTGAGAAGAGGTAGGGGAATCCTGAGGGCACATCTGCCTGGCTTTGAATACTAGCTTCTCCTAACAGGAGCCTCTGTCCTCAGTCAGCTTGCCAGGTTTCTGTAGCAGAAGCAGCCAATCTGTTTGTACATACAGCGTCGTCGTCTTCTGTTCTGGTCACCATCCCAGCCGAGTTCCCGTGGCTGCCCAGTGCCACCCACCAAGGGTGCAGTGACCGAACTGGGCAGGATGGGTTGTTTTGTGGTGCTGGGAGACGAGGGAGCAGCAGGCAGTAGGTCCTTGTACC
This sequence comes from Psammomys obesus, assembly GCF_907164565.1. Classification (NCBI taxonomy): domain Eukaryota; kingdom Metazoa; phylum Chordata; class Mammalia; order Rodentia; family Muridae; genus Psammomys; species Psammomys obesus. Next base: position 340,023 of record NW_026591497.1, on the reverse strand, counting down.
TTAGAGCCCAGTGAGCACTGACTTGAACTTGTGTTCCGAGAAGTCACAGCCAAGGAACCGGAACAGTTTAGGAGGTTTAGTAGGGAGTTTGGAGTGGTCCAGTCTGAAGCTATGTCGATGTTAGAAGCGGGTGGCACGGGGCAGCTAACACTCTCCTCAGGACTATGCCCCTCAATCCTCCTCCTCAATCATGGGGTCAAGTGGATCTCCCTGAGTTGGGCAAACAGTAGGCAGGTCACAGTAGGCTGAGTCCAGGGCTTCCCACTCATAAGTGAGAAGTCTGTGGGACAGATGGGTCTGTGGTTTGCAACAGAACTGGGGACAGGCTAGTGTGAAGGCTGTGCATGAGGCTGCAGCAATCAGAGCGGGAGCAGCAAAGGGAGTCCTGGGCCTGTGCAAGGTCTACGGAAGCTGCCCTGGGGGTACCCTGGTGGAGGTGAACATGGAGGAGGGCAGGTTGAGATGTTTGTCACAGTGGGGAGAGAGTTTAGAACCAACCGTGGGTAAGGTGAAGGCACGAGAAAGCAGTGAGGAATGCTAACGTGTCCAGAGAGGAAATAAGGTGTCCTCTTATGGAGGGTGAAGACTGACCATTTTTCCAGCAACTACAGCCTTCTAGTACTGATTGGGGCACTGATGATCCCCTTCCAGGCAGGAGATGATCCCTAGGTCGCAGGGAGAAAATCCTCAGACCAGGCAGTCCTTTACCTTTTGAAGGGAGCCTGGGGCCAGATCTGGCCAGCAACAATGACAGCCTGTGTCATTGTGTATAAGGTGTTTGTGGCCTGAGTCTGTAGCCAGGAAATGGCCACAATTTCCTAAGTTGTGGACAAAGGTGAGCCAGCTGAGTCCTCCATTGCTGTTGTCAAGGGAGATGGTGAAGGGGGCACAGCTTCTTTGTCACTGAGGAGTCTCCATTCATCTTTTAGGGACCTCAGCTCAGGCCATTGACTATTGCAGGATTGGCCAGTGTGAAGCAAAGCTGGGGGGCTGGAGAGATGGCTCAGCAGTTAACAGGACATCCCAGAGGACTTGGTTGGATTCCAGCGCAAAGCCACCTGTAACTCATTTCAGGGGATCTGGTGCCCTCTTCTGGCACCTGTGAGCACTGCAGGTACATGATGCAGGAGCATGCTGAAAAAAACACCCAAACACAGCAGGGCGTGGTGGCGCACACCGGGAATCCCAGCCCTCGGGGAGGCAGGGCCAAGCAGATCTCTGTGAATTCCAGGCCAGCCTGGTCTACAGAGTGAGTTCAGGATACGACAAACCAAAATAAGTAACAAAACCACCCATATACATTAAAAATTAAATGAAATTAAGCTTGCTGTTTGTGTGTCTTTGATGTTGGGAGTGGCACACGTGTTCCATGGCCTCCATGTGTAGAAGTCGGAGGACAACTGGAGCGGTCTCTCACTGTGGTTCTGAGAGAGGGGCTTATCTTGTTGAGCATGTCACTAGCCTAAGATAGTAATACAGACTTTAAGCGTGAGGAGTAAGGTAAGTTGAAGTGCTGGGAAGGGCTCACCTCAGAGCGCAGGTGTGGGCTCCTCAAAGAAGCAAGGTGCAGCTACGTGTGAACGTGGGAGTTTCTTGTGGGAGCATTCCCTGGGAGATGTGAGCAAATGTCTTCTGACCTCAGATGGGGGCCAACGACAAGCAAGCCAAAGTCTGGACACGGCCAAAGCCCAATGTGGTGAACCAGTGAGCTTATTTGGGTTACCTACGAGGAGCAGAGATGGCTCAAAGACAGCTGAGCCTTCCAAGGCCCACCCGGAGTGGGCAGCAGATCACAAACGCTGGAAACCTGGGGCGCACTGCGGGGGGGGGGGGGCACAGCAGGTGGGACAGCTGAACCTCCTCCAGGCAGCCTGGCTGGCCTCTGTCTCCTCAGGAGGCCTTGCTACCCTGGTAACCTTGAGGAAGGGTCTCCTGCCTCTGCCAAGCTTCAGGAACATTCTGAGTCTTTTGTTTTCCTTTTCCTTTTTTTTTTTTTTTTTTTGAGGCAGGGTTTCATTGTGTAGCCTTGGCTGTCCTAGAACTTACTCTGTAGACCGGGCTGGCCTAGAACTCAAGAGCCTACTGCCCGCCTCTGCCTCCCAAGTGCTGGGACTAAAGGAGTGCAACACCAACCCTTTAACCCCCTTGACTTCCTAAGTCCTAAATTCTAAGCTTCACCATAGAACTTTGAGTCTTGAGGAGTTTCTCTGAGGAAACCGCTGCACAACGGCTCTTAAGGTAGGGTCAAATGTCATTCTTTACAAAGGTCACAGGTAGGATTTGAAGCTATTATCTTCAAAGCCTGGCCAAGGAGCCTAAGATCTGAGATCACAGGGTGTTTTCAGAAGAGCCCCTAACAGGATTATTGCTGAGGAGACAGGAATGCAAAGCTACTAGTGAAGCTTAAGTTGTGTGTGTATGTTGTTGTTGAATCCCACCCAAGGTCATGGACAGTCAGGCCTTAAGCCTAGTTCACCACCGAATCAGCACTCAGTATCTCTAGGTGAAGGGTTTATTTTTTATTTGTGTGTCCACAGCAAATGTTGACTGCTGGTGAAAGATTCCAGGATGGGGAAAGGTTCCTTTTCTTTCCCATGTCCTAATTTTGTATCTTGCCTCAACTTTCACCTTTTTTTTTTTTTTTTTTTTTTTTAGCATAGTACAGTGCATTTCTTCTGCTGACTTCTAGACAGGGATGCTGGTACAAGCCTTTGGACACAGAGATAAGATCGTCACAAGTTGGAGGCCAACCTGGGCCAGCCAAGGTTACTTAGCAAGAACCTTACTTTTCTCTTATTGTAAAAGCAACACATGTCGACCTTAAGAAAAAGGCCAGCCGCAGAGGTGCAGCCTGTGATCTTGGCACCTATCAGGGGAGGTGGGAGAGTAAGGAGCAGCAGATCATTCTTGGCTGCACAGTTGAGTTTTAGGCCAGTATGAGCTACAGGAATCCCTGCCTCAAAGGTAATAATAATAAGCAATCAAACAAAAGAAAAAAGAATCCTAGATTAGCAAAACGGAATAAACACTGAAGCTCCAGGTATGCCGAGTGATTAAGGGGGGCTGCCCAAAGGCCAGTAGGAAGGAAAGGCCTGCAGAGTAGGCGGTGGCTGAGGGAGGAGTCTCAATGGGGGGGGGGGGGGGAAAGGGAAGAGAAGGAAGCCCAAGGGTGCGGTTCTCAGAGGGGAGACTTGGCTCCATCCCCAGTACAGCAAACGTAAATCAAGTTCAATCAAAGTTACCAGGGCCACAACGGTTTTAGAGATGTGGCGTTTTCCATTCTGTGTGTGCATGAGATGACACACCAGAATCTGGAATCTGAAATGTGCTCACAGCGCCCGAATGTTCTCGCCTTCTAGTGAGACATATTGGTGGGAGCAGGGGAACTCCAGGTTAGCCAGAGCAATCCGACAGTCCTTTAAAGAAATGATTGTGTGTGTGGTACTGGGGGTTGGAGCTAACACCTTGTGTGCGAGGATTCTGCCAACTCATATCCTCAGCTCACTTATTTTTGTTGTTGTTTGAGATAAGGCCTTACTATGTAGCTCAGGCTGGATTTGAATTTTCAGCAACATTCCTGTCTGAGCCTCCCTCAGGAAGAAGCTACTATGCTTTATTAAATATTTATTATAGCATTGGGAAAGTATGTCCTCCAAATTATGAAATAAATTAGCTTTAAATCTTTATAGAGAGGGCTGGAGAGATGGCTCAGAGGTTAAGAGCATTGACTGCTCTTCCAGAGGTCCTGAGTTTGATTCCCAGCAACCCCATGGTGGCTCCCAACCATCTATAATGTGATCGGATGCCCTCTCCTGATACGCAGGTGCACATACAGACAGAGCACTCACATACATAAAATAAATAAATAAATCTTAAAAAAAATTCTTTATAGGGCTGGAGAGATGGCTCAGAAGTTAAGAGCACTGGTTGCTCTTCCAGAGGTTTTGAGTTCAGTTCCCGGCAACCACATGGTGGCTCCCACCAATGTGATCTGGTTCCGTCTTCTGGCCTGTAGGCAGAACACTGTATTTATAGAGATTTCTATCACCATGTGGAAGGTGACAGGGTACCACTTGCTGCTCTTCCAGAGACCCTGAATCTCGTTCCCAGCACCCACATAGGTGGCTTACAACGGGCTGGAACTGCACCTTCAGCTGCATCTGTCGTCCTCCCGAGACACCAGCACACCTGTAGCACACACACATAAAAACAAATTGTAGAAAAACATTATTAAGCTCAGGGTGATAATTCGCGTGTAACCCGGTACCAGGGAGGTGAAGGCAGGTTGAGTTCAAGACGAGGCTGGCAACAGAACTCCCCAGGTCACAAAACGCCATCACCCACTTTCCTACTCACACCGCTCCACAAGTCCAATCGATAATGGTCTTCTAGAGCTTAAAACGCGGAGACGAGAGAATGCCATGACATTCCAGCACCAGATGCCCGCCGCTCTTCCACGGCCCTGTCACCCCTACTCAGGAAGGCGCCGTGCTAGCAAAACTCCACCTCTGCAGCCACACCGGTCATTTTTCCAAAGCACGGGGCAGACAAACTTAATTATAAACGGTTTTTTCAAACTGTTAGTATTCCCTGCCTTGGTCGTTCAGAATCTAAGGCGAGGTACACCTGCTATAGGTTAGCCCTTAATTATTTACTGTGGTAGTTCAGTTTCTCTGTTTTTGAATCAGGGTCTTCTTGCTGTATAGCTAGGCTGATCTTGAGCTCTAGGTGATTTCCTCGGCTCAGCCTGGTATTACAGGAACGAACCATCATGTCCGGTCTTTCCTTAGAACTTTAGTAACTTTCTACGGATCCGATCGTGACTGATATTTTTGCTGTGTTTTTTTGAGACAGGTACTCATGTAGCTTTGGCTAGCCTCAAACTCGATAAATATGTAGCAAAGGATGACCTTGAACGCCTGATCTTCATGTCCCCGACACCTCAAAAGATAGGATTACCGACGGGGGGGCCGTACCAGGAAGGGCTTTGATAAAATTTGAATGATCGGGCGTGACCGTCTCAGGTCGGAATCCGGCGCCCCCTGCTGCCCATTGTGACGCGGGCCACCGGGTCACCCAGGCAGCGGAGGTCCGCGGAGTCGAGGAGGAGCGCTGAAGCCATGGCTGAACCGCAGGAGCAGCTGCTGCAGCTGCAGAAGGACAACCGTGATGGCCGCCTGCGGAAGCAGGAGCTGGAGGAGCTGGTGCGTGGGCTGGAGGCTGAGAGTGAGAGCCTCACCGCGCGCCTGGACGAGCTGCGGGAGCGCGAGCGCAGGTGCGAAGACGAGGCTTGTGGGCAGCCCTCGCTGGAGGCAGTGGGACCCCAGCTTGGGACTCTCAGGTGGCGGCTGGTCCTTCCCGGAGGACTGCGCGCCCCAGTTTAATCCCTGACCAACCCCCCCCCCCCCCCATTTAGCCTGCAGCGGAGACGAAGCCAAGCGTCGCGAGCGATTAGAGGGGAGGCGCGCGAGGCGGCACGGGAGCATGCGGAGCGGGCTCGTGGGCTGCTGGAGGCCGCCGAACAGCACCGGCTGGAGCTAGTGAGGGCAGGAGCAAGAGGCGGGGCCCGGGGTGGCGAGGCTGGCGGAGAGACCTAGCCAGCCCGGACCCTGTCTGCAGGAGCAGCAGAATCAGAAGCTGCAGGAACAGTGGGAGGAGCTGTCCAGCCAGGTACGTGCAGTGTCTCAGGTCACGCCCTCGCCAAGTCCCATAAACCTGGCGCTCACGATCTCCGTCTCCAGCTTTTCTACTACGGCGGTGAACAGCGGAGCCAACAACGAGCGGAGCAGCAGCTCGGGACTCAGCTGGCGGCGCTGCAGGTACCTGGGCGGGGCCGGGGGTGGAGCTGTGGGTGGAGCGTGGCTGTGGGCGGGATCGTGCCAGGGGTGGAACCGTGGGAGGAGCATCGGACCCGAAGACCAGGGACCGAACCGCGGAGGCACAGAGGCGCGAGACCTGCGGGTTCTTGACATCACTTGGTCCTCCCGAAGAAACATCTGGAGCTGGCAGAGGCCAAATTCACCATGCAGGCAGAGGACCTGCGACAGGTGCGAACGGCGCTTGACGCTCAGAGGAGGGCTGGTGGGGAGGGCCTGACCGCGGGAAGCTCATCAAGCCCCTCGGCTTCCAGGGCGCTCGGCGGACGGAAGAGGCGTGGGCCAGTTTCCAGGAGCAGAGTGGCGTTCTGCAGGTGCGGCCCCTCGCTTTTGAGAGCGGTTTCTTCCGAATGCCCCGCGGTTCGAACCCTTTTTTTCCTTAGCCCCTGGTACCGCGTCCTCTGCCCTGAGTCCCTGTCGCCATCCTTCAGGAGCTGCAGGGCAAGGTGATGGAGGCAGCGGCTGCTCTGGAGGCTACGCGTGGTGGCTCGGAACCGTAAGGGCTGGGACTTGGGAGGGCGGTGAGAAGGCGCCAGGCGGGGCCAGGTGGCCCATCTCCGCGCCTGTCCGGCAGGTGGGACTCGCAGCCTCGTCGGGTGCAGGACTGCGCGGGCTCACTCATGGAGGAGGTGGCCAGGGCTGACTGCGTGAGCGCGGGCTGGGGCGCGTGGGCTGGCGCTGTCCGCCTCGGGTGACCCGCTCTCTCCGGGAGAGACTTGGCTAGAGCCTGGCCGCTGCCCCGGCGCAGAGCTGTATGCGGCCCTTTCTCTGCAGGAAAAGCGGCTGTTTGGCGGTGCGGGCTCGGGGAGCCTCAGGTGAGTGGCTGGCGGGGGGCGGTCCTGGCGGTGCGGATTCGGGGTCTCAGAGCCAGCACCCATGTGTCCGTTGGTGGTTCTGCAGGCTGTGGGCGCTGAGCGCACTACAGACGCTGCTGCTGCTCCCGCTGGGTTTCCTGGTGCTGCCTCTGCTCTACGTGGCGCTGGCGAAGCCCGAAGCCATCGGCCCGGGACTCCCGAGTCTAGGCTCGGATGCGGTCTTCCGCAGGCTGCGCTACACGCTGTCGCCTTTGCTTGAGCTGCGCGCGCGCGGACTGCTGCCTGCCTAGAGCGCATCATGCCGGCTTCGGCCGCCTTCATCTCTGTCTCTTTTGTGGTTTCTGGGGTGCCTGCCTGTGTGAAAAGGACGAGGGTGGAGTTCGTGTGTTCCTACGGGCCCAGCAAGCCCCTTGTCACCTGGACAGAGGCGGTGCCTGTTAGTGGCGGACTGCTCAGTTCCCGGGCTGTCCTTTCTCACAGTCCTCACCGCTGAGCGCCAGCCCTGCCTTTGGGCAGGATGGGTGCTGTCCTGTCAGGTGCCTTCCGTGGCGTGGATTATTTTCCCCGGATGTGCAGTTATTCTAGATCCCCCTCACCGTTGAGGTTCCGTCTGGGCTGGTTCAAGTTCCCCATTCCCAAACTCGCCCACAGCATCTGAACACACTAGATAGCGTCTGCTTGCCACTGTGGGCTTCAAGGGAAACGTGCTTGTATATGAGGAATGCCCTGCTGAGTGGAAATGAATCTGGGCTGAATTTTGATCCAGCACATTAGTTCTAGACTAATTTATTTGGAGCTGGGAGTCTCATCCCAGCTTTGAATTCACAATGTAGCAGAGGGAACTTGAACTACAAATCTTCCTACCTGAGTGGATTAGGGGCATGAGCCACCAGGTGTGGTTTATTCTGTCAGGGGACTGAGCTCAGCGCTGTGGATGCTGAGCCATTATAACCCCGGTATTTAAATAATTGCAGCTTTTCTGTTAAGCTCACTGCAGACTGCCTTAGCGGCCTGACAAGGTAAAGTTGAACTTGGAGAAAACAACCTGATGTTGTTAAGGTTTTGTAGCATGCAAGTGGCCTCTGCCTCCAGTGGGAAGGTAGAGACAGGTGGGAATCGGTGAGCTCCAGCCAACGGGGAGACTACCTCAGGAAACTAGGTGGGGCTGGACAAGGCATTTGCTGCTCTTAAAGAGGACCTCAGTTCATTTTCCAGTATTCACACAAGACAACATCCTGTAACTCTTGGTCCAGGGGATCTGATGTACTCTTCAGGCCCCGGTATGGTCACTGTCTTAGGGTTTTATTGCTGTGAAGAGACACCATGACCACAGCAGCTTTTATAAAGGAAAGCATTTAATTGGGTCTGGTTCTTACAGTTTCAGAGGTTTGGTGCTTTATCGTCGTGGTGGGGAGCATGGCAGCGTGCAGGCAGACATGGTGCTGGAGGAGCCGAGAGCTCTACATCTTGATCCGAAGGCAGCAGGGGACCCTGTGCCACACTGTGCTTAGCTTGAGCATGTGAGACCTCAAAGCCTGTTCCCACACTGACACTTCCTATGGGCCTAGCATTCAGACATGAATCTGTGGTGGCCAGACCTAGTCAAACCACCACGGTCATGGTGCACAAACAACACGCAGACACTCACACATACGCATACAAAACAAAACAAAAAACCTAAAACCACCGGTTGGCAGTGGCGAAAGCCTTTAATCCCAGCACTCTGGAGGCAGAGGCAGGTGGACCTCTGTGAGTTTGAGTCCAGTCTGGTCTATAGAACAAGTTCCAGGAGAGCCAAGGCTATACAGAGAAACCCTGTCTGGAAAAAGCAAACAAGAAAACCGAGGATGAGAGGTGCCAGGATTCCAGGTGTGGGCTACTCCTGGGCCTCTGTTTGCTTTCTCAGTTTCCTCCCACTCTCACCCTGCCACCATTCCCATCTATTGTGGATGGCCTGTGCATGCCCGGCAAATATTTGAATTACAGACTCTGCTCCAATTTAAAATTTTACTTTTGAGACCACACTGGCACCTATTTGGAGCTTGACTTGCCACAGAAATAACCATATCCATGTAGGGGCTTCAGAGAGATATGGAGACAAAGGCCGGCTAGGAAGGTCTCCCCTTTGGAGGGGGCTCTTTTTGGTCCTGACAGTCATAGGCTGGGGCTATAGCTGGGGGTGGCGTGCTTACCCATTAGCCCTGGATTTGATTCCCCAAGACTACTTAAGCTACCTGTGACTCAGAAGGACCAGGAATTCAAGGGCAGCCTCAACCACAGGTCAAATTTGTGCTTAGCTAACAAAACAAAAGCAGTACATTTTGGGATTTTATTTTTTCCATGCCAATTTTTTATGTTTACACAAGAAAACACTTCATGTACCAAGTAGGGAATGTATCTAGTGTGAACAGGGACTCAAAGTGCATCAAACTTCCACGTGTCTGTTACACACTTAGAAGCATAGACAGTTTCTATGGTAACATTGTGAGCTGCTGTGGGATACCAGCCTTAGTAGGGGATGTCATTCTGGTAGTACTGGATCATGTCATAGGTCCGGCTCCTGAAAGGTCAAATAAAGAAAGTGAAGACAAGATGCTCATCTGTAGGAGCCCCCCCATCTGCCTGTCCCCAGGGCGGCTCAGGCACAGTGGGCGACTTGCCTGTTGCTGAGGAAGCAGCTCTGGATGACCTTCATGATAAAATTCGCAGCCTCTCGTTCTGTCATGTTAGGGCTGAACCTATGTCTGGGAAAAGATGAAGGGAGACTGCATTTGTGGGAATCAGTCCAGTTGAAGGAGGATCTCCTGGTGTGGCCTAGTGTGCTCCCTGACCCTTCCAGCAACTACTTAGGGAGCTGAGTGCCACCCGGCTATTCCAGGAACCCTGTCTGCTCTGGGGGTTCAAGGCTATATAAGAGGTTTCTAGGTAGGACCCCAGCAGATGGACAACTCTTCCACAAGTGGCACCTACTTCAAAAGCTTGATTGTCTGGCCACGGAAACATGGTAGGCCTGTGTCCAACATGAGTGTAACCAGCGAGACGACTGCATCCATATAGGGCCTGTAGAGACAGGGAGGGTGGGGACAGAATTAGCTTGAACGGGAGCCCTGCTCACAGTCCAGCTGCCACCTTCCCACACAATCTGCTGCCTGCCTCTGCCAGGCTAGCACAGCTCTGTAAGGCTGAGTGGTGCTGCCCTGTGCCACTATGCCAGGCTTCTGGCGGTGGTTCCAAAGACGCTGTGGGATGTGCCACAGTGATAGTCCATGTGACATTTGGTTGATGCCAGTCTCTATCATAGGTGAAATGGTGGCCAGGGTGCTGGCACATGACAGGATTTGGCTGGAGGTTCAGAGTGGGAATTACTCTCACAGGTGAGGCCCTTCACTTTTTTTTTTTTTTTTTAAAAGATCATGCACGCCAAGAGAGAGCACCAGATCTCACTATAGATGATTGGGAGCCACCATGTGGTTGCTGGGAATTGAACTCAGGACCTCTAGAAAAGTCACCTCTTCAGGCCCCAGCCCTTCACTTCTAAAAAGAGATTTATCTTGTCTGGTTGTGAACCTAACGTTTAATGGCCAACTCAGCTCTACAGCCTGGTCTACATAGTTAAGTTCCAGGACAGCCAGCGCTGTATGGTGACTGAGACAAGATTATCTTCATGTGTCTGAGTGTCTGCATGTATATGTGCAGGTGCCTCAAGAGGCCAGCGTAGGCACCTGGAGCTGCAGGTGTCTGCTAGCCACCTGATAGGAGTGGTGACTTCTCAGTGCCACAGAGCCTGATTGCTCCAGAGGGCATGAGTACTCTTTCCCACCTTGACATCCCTTCCATATTGCCCATGGGCTCACCGCACAGCCAGGTAACCTCGGACACACATCTCCATGAACCACTTGAAGGGTGTGGCTTCCATCTTGCCCCCCATAATCATCACCATCTCGTCTGTCAGCTTGATGTCTGGTTCCCAGCCAAGGTTGCCACCTGGTGAGCTTTCAAACATGAAGCCAAAGTCTGCAAAATCCCAAAAACCTGCCTGAGGTTAGATGGTTTATTTTGGGAGGAGAAAGTGTCAGCCACTATGGGCCATATTCTCTGAGGGACAGAAGCAGGGAGCAGGCAGGAAGCAGGTAGGCCACAGCAGAGGCGTTCACTAGCTCTCACGTCTACCGAGAGTGTGGGCTGCCATTCTAGTTCCCAGCTCCCCAAGTCCTGGCGGACCACCTCTGCAGTAGTGTAACCTAGTGGCTTTAGGTAGGCTTCTCTCTACGATGGGCAAAGGGAGAATGAAGTGGCACTGGCTGACCGATGTGGATGATGTGACCCTTCTTGTCCAGCATGATGTTGCCATTGTGCCTGTCCTTGATCTGCAGCAGGAACAGCAGGAGGCTGTAGGCAGCCATGCTTCGGATGAAGTTGTACCGTGCCTGTGTGGAGAGGGCTATGGTCTTACCCTGGCTCTGTGGCTCACATGAGGGGCAGAGCGGGGTCAATAATGCAGGGTTCACGGCAGCGAGTGCAGCTGTGTAGAGGGCAGAGACAGTAGCACTTTCTGCACCCTGGGGTTCTAGGCTTCTATAACACTGAAAGCTATGGGTGAATTCTTTAGCTCCTAAGAGAGGAAGACAGACAGGAGATAATGGGTGCGTTGAGGCTCTGGGGCTAGCTACCTGCTGGAAGGCCAAGGTAGACTCATCCCCATACTGGCGTGTGAAGTAGTCATACATGCCAAAGTCAGTTTGGCGGCCCAGCTGGTCTCGGGAGGTACAGTCTGGTATGCACTCAATTACTCCACACTAGGAAGGGAAGGAGGAAGGGACAGTTAGGTGGCAGCAGTAAAATGTGATGGTCCCTTTGTCCATAATGCTCCAGGAACTCACCCCAGGGGCGGTAGCTACCACCCGATAGGGAAAAACAAAGAGGTCCAGGCCAACCAGCTGGAAGATGTTCTTGAAGAGGTCAATGATCTGCAGGGCTAACATGTCCTGGGATGGAAAAGGCACAAGGATGCAGTCAGTGCCCTCCCCTCAGCCCCGGACCATTCAGAAACTATGGCCCTGGAGGCTCACACAGGGTGCCAATGAGGGAAAGGGGCAGGCTGTGGCCAAATGGGAGTCTAGAAGTCTGGCCTTACTGCCCACCCATGCTGGGCTGTCTGAGGTTGCCCAGAGGATGTGAGTGAGGCTGTCCTTTTGTGAGCATTAATGGTGCAGGGTGGAGCTGGACTAGTTCCCCACAGCACCTGAATCAAATCAAGTGAAGAAAAGGGTCATGCCTCACAACATGATATCACTAGGGGATGATGTGTTGCCCTGCTAGCCAAAATAAGGCCAGCTCTGTCACCTGTCGGCAGTCATCCCCAACTTTGAAGATGGCTGCTTGCCAGCAGATCTTCTTGCCATCAGCCTCTTGTGTTCGGCACTCATCCTCTGCATCTGATCGGCACTGTAGACCTGTGGGTTGGGGCAGGGTTGTCTGTTAGTCTGAGGCTATGGGGTGGCTTCCCAGGGGCCTAGAAAGAGCTGGGATCTTGAGTGACTTCTGCAAAATACTAAGGGGTCACACAAATCACTGGGCCCAAGCTTCCCTAAGAACAAACAAGTTTACAAGGAACTGAAAAAAAAAAAAAAAAAAAAAAGAGCCCGAGGGTCCAAGCTGAGGACTCAGGGCCAGAACACAGTCAGGCACTCAGGACATCTCTCCACACTGGCCTGTGTCCCCACAGAGTTCACAGCCCAAACCACAAATGTGATCTTATTTGTCATTAGGTGTTTGAAGATGCAATCATGTTAAAGGAACCTGTAGTGAGGATTTTATAATTTCGGTCTCTTTAAAGAAGACAGAGATGTTACGGGAATGGTTTGTTTTACTCCCAGGTGTGGGACTTTGAGGCTGCTCCACAGCAGGTGACTGATTTGCCTCGTGCTCTAGCAGTGTGTGGTTTTGCCAGCTGCAGAGTTTCTGTGAGGGTGTGACACGGGATTCTGGGGACTTTTCAGAGGATAGATAAACGCCAGGGCCCAAGAGGCAGGGTGGCTGCTGTTGGCTAGTTGGTGGTTGGATGCTGTTGGTTACTGTTTGTCAAGTAGTCATGTGTAAAGAAAGGAGAAGAAATTACATCTCCTGGTGGGGAAGGTCAAATTTGCCCTAAGGAACTCAATGACCCTAATCAGCTGGAAGTAGTTTAATGGTAATTTCACCCCTTTTACCATCTAACCTTTTTTTTCTCCTATTTAGTGTTAGGGGGTTAATAAGAGTGGAAAAGGGTGGAAGAGAGAAAAGAACCCAGCTACAGAGTCACACTAAGCTGGGTAGCGCTGGCTTTAATCCCAGCACTCGGGAGGCAGAGGCACGTGGATCTCTGAGTTCAAGGACAGCTAAGGCTATGTAGAGAAACCCTGTCTCAATAAACAAAACAAACAAAAAACCCCCAAAAACATAAAACAAAAACAAAAACTCAAACCAAACCAAACCAAAGGACTCCAAAAGAGTCATATTAGATGGCAAGTGTCCAAAAGTGCCCTTGTAGAGAGGCCACCGGGAGACAGCAGCGGTGGAGTGATGCAGCACTGCCCATAACCACAGGAGTGCGGGGCCAGAGAGCAGCCAGGCTCCAGAACTTGCCCACAGCCTGAACCCTCTCACCGGAGCACGCCCCCCTCATGCTGATGTCGGCAGGCCTGAGGACTGCATGCTTCTTGTGTCACCCACACAGAGCCTGAAGCAACTAGCATGCCTGCCCCACACTGGCTCAAGATGGGGTTCCTGTGACGTGGGTGACAGATTCTAGGGTAAGTGAGAGCTACTGCATAGCACCCTGCCATTTTCAGAGGGAGGGTGAGCCTACAGGCATAGGATGGCAGACACCTTCTATAGGATGCTGGTAACAAACCAGCACTAGGGAGGAGAGGCCATACTGAGTGAGTTCCATACTGACCTTCCTTTTCAAGCTCGCTCACTCCGCATCGCTTCACCTTAAACTTGGCCAGATATGGCGCTTTTGCAGCACTGGAAAAACAAACGCAGCATATGAGACAGCCAGTAGAGACTCCCGAGTGAGGCACAGCAGTGTGGGGCTGGCACTCACCTCTGCATTGGTGTCCCTGACTTGTAGTCAATGTCTAGCACAATTGCTTCAGGATTGCTGGGCAGATAGCAGCCTGGGCAGGCACAAAAGAGAGGCACAGGGAGCTCATGTAAGCACAGGGGAGACATGCCCAGGTCCCAACATAGGCTTTGAATGCAGAGCAGCCTTGTGAGGAGCTTTGGCATGCATCCCCTTGCCTGTGGTACCCCTGACTTGTTCAATGATCATTGTGGGTCTGTCTTTCCTGACTGTGACCCTTCATGATCCCTCCAGATAGCTGGCAAAAGAACCCCAGATTTCCAGGACATACTTCTCCAGAATGTTCTGGACCTTAGCTTTCTGGCAACTGCCCTGCTCCTGCTAACCAGACCATTGTCAGGTTAGCTTCACACAACACACACACACGCGCACACACACTCTCTCTCTGTCTCTTTTTCTCTATTTTAAATTGTTTTTTATTCACTTTACATCCTGGTTGTAGCCCCATCCCTCCCGTCCCAGCCCCATCCTTTCTCCCTCTACCTTGCCCCCTCACCTCTTCCTCAGAAAAGGGGGGCTCGTGTTCCTATCCACCCTAGCTCATCAGGACCGAGCATGTCCTTTTCCCCTGTGGCCTGCTAGGGGATAGCTTCACTCTCAATGGAGGCTCCCACCCTGGCTGCACTGGCTAGCATGCAGTTAACACACTCTTCCATTTTTGTGTTCTGTGCACAGTCAGGTACTCCTGTTTCTCAGTAAATATGTCCAATACGTAGACATTGGGTGTTGGATGCTGGAGGGCCTAAGTGTGTGATGTGCTGGCCTAGCCCTGTTTCCATACCAGCCCCCACCCTACAGAAGTCAGCAGCTCCCTCTAGCCTCACTGGCCCTGAGGATGCCAGCTTACCAGGCTGCACCTTCACTTCAGACAGAGCTGACAGACAAGCCTTCTTTCTTTCATCACCTTTAGGGTAGGGCCTGAGGAATAAGACAGAAATAATTTGGACATGGTGACTGTAACCCCAATACTCAGATTTGAAGGCCAGAGCACTAGGAGTTTAAGGGCACACTCTGTTATATAGTGAGTTTGAGGCCAGTTTTGCTTATCAAACTGTCTAAAACAAAAGGCTCTGCTCTGTCTCCTGCAGAAACTATTTTCCAGGGACAGAACACTCAAGACTGTCTTCTTCACTGATACCCAACCACACCTGGCTCTACTAGGCTCAAGCTGTCAGGAAACCATTCACAGCAATGCCTGTCATACATTCCTCAGACAAGCCAGATGGCCCAGAAGGAGGGTGGGGCTGGAGTGTGGCTGTTTCTTGACACCTCTGTCCTCACATTTTATGGTATGTGTGCTGCTGTTGAGGTACTGAGAGAACAGGTGATGGTGGGCCCGACACAGCTCTGGGCTGAGATGCTGTTTCTATAACTTATGGTGTCACTCTTAATGGTAAGCCCCGGAGACCTGGCTTAGCTACGGGTGAGGTTGAGGATAACTGGAACTTTGTGGTTCTTGTATCATGATGCCCTAGAGCTATACCAGCCTGCTATGATTTAAATGTGGGAATGTTCCCCAAAGGCCAGTATACTTAAAGATAGTTCCTCACCTTTAATTATCTAGCGAGGCCAGGCATGGTAGTATAAGCCTTTAGTCCCAGCACCCAGGGGCAGAGGCAGGCAGATCTCTGTGAGTTTGAGGCCAGCCTAGTCTACATGGCAAGTTCCAGGACAGTCAGGACCATAGAGACCCTATTTCAACCCCCTCCCCACAAAAAAGAAAAATCTCCAATGAGGAGTTTTAGGTCACTGGTTCTACAGCCTTGTAGGGAGTTATGGGATACCATTCTCTTTCTCTGCTACAGTTTTTACACATGCTGAGCACACACTCATTATTAAGATGTCCATATTGTCCCTGCCCTGCCCCTATGTGTGTGTGTTAGCAAATAGGCCAGGGACCAGGGGGACTGGCCTGGAGCAAGACTGAGGTCTAGACATGTCCAAATGCTGAAAATCTCATCTGAGACCAGCAGGAATAAGGATGGCTCCCTGCCTGTTCTGGGCATCCTTGTCCCAGTACATGTAGCCTTGTGACCCCCACCTCTTCACCTTTGAGCTAGTTACAAAGCCTGTTGGCCAGGTTTCAGGTTACAACTTTCTATTGCCATATAAGGACTTGTCTAGCTGCCACATGGAATTCCTCTTCATGCAAATGAAGCGTTCTCAGCACCTCAGCCCTAGCCAACATTGTACACTCACTCTGAAAACCCCTACCCACTTCCCCAAAGTTTATATAGCTCTATTCCCACAAATAAAAGAGAGCTGTTTCACTGAAACCCATCTCAGAGAAGGCTAACACTCCCCTCCCCTGTTGGACCAAGATCCTGCTAACTCACCCTCCAGATTAAGCTTTGTGTCTGGACACCCTGAGCCAGAAGTAAACCTAGAACAGCAATGTGTATGTCTTTTGTGTTTTGAGACATGGTCTATGTTGTTCTGGCTGTCTGGGAAATCATGCAGGACAGGCTGGCTCCAAGCTCACAGAGATCCACCTGCCTCTGCCTCCCAAGTGCTGGGATTAAAGGTGTGCATATGTCTCTATGCCCAGCTACATTGTTCCCCTTAAAGCTGACTGCCTCAGGTGTTGCTGTGACTTCCCTGCCCTTTGTGTCTGTAATCATGGCCCCTGGAACAGAGTAAGGACTCACGATGAATGCAGCAGGAGCAGCAGCCTGCACACACATGAGGGCAGCTTCGGGAGTGAAAGAAGCTGGGGAGAGCTGCGTCCACTGCCCATCTCCCTAGGTCACCTTGGGCAATGTCAAATAATCCCATGCAAATGGGCAATGCCCTGAAAGCTACATGGGTGGAGAGGCCGGGCCAACATCGACAGTGAGTAGCTGGGGTGAAAACAAGCCACTTACTTGATGATGGCTGACACGTTGGTGATCTTGTTAAAGAAATCAAATTCCCGCTGATAGAAATCTTTGGCTGGGCCTGATAGAGACCCTGTGATCTCTTCTACTAACTGCTCCAGAAGGTCACCAATGTCAGCTGAGGAGACAAAGATGGTGAGTTTTATGGTTGCCATGGAGACCCTTAAAGATATTTGCTAGACAGCCAGGCTAGGGGATCTCCCAGCAATGTCATCATGTAGAATGGACTCAGCAGACTTAATAGAGGCCGAAACATGCCATCATGTCCTGATTCTCCGTATACACTGGCCATGCTGTTAGGTAAAACTGCTAGCCCCTGACAAAGTCCTATGTGAAGTAAAGCAACACCAATGGTTTGTTTTGATATAGGGTCACAAGTGGCCCAGGTTGACCTTGAACTTGTGACCCCCTATGCCTCCACTTCTCAAGTGCTATGTTTACAGATGTGTGCCACTGCTCCAAGTTTAGTTGCCATTGCTGGGGATTTAACTCAGGCCTTTATGCAGGCTGGGCAAGCATTCTATCAACTAGGACACATTCCTGGTCCTGAGTTACTGGTTTTTGGTTTTGCTTTGTATCCAGACAGGATTTAGCTACAATGGGCATGCTGGCCTGTAAGTCATGATCCTCCAGCCCTATCTTCTGAGTGCTGGGATTACTGGCATCACCATATCTGGTTCCAGTTACTAGTTATTACTATACTCTACCTTGAGAACATGCCTTTTCAGTATTGCTGTGTGATCAAACAGAATGTGCAAACAGGGCCACTGCCAGACTTGAAGACCCCACCGTTTGAGAGGTACCTGGCTCTCTGTGAGACTTTCCTTTATATGTATGGGGTATGTGTATGTGTGTGTGTGTGTGTGTGTGTGTGTGTGTGTGTGTGTGTGCACTAGAGGCCAGAGGTCAACCTTAGCCTTGTTCTTTGGGCAGTGTCCATTTTGTTTTTGGAGAGCATTTCTCACTGACTTGTGGTTTTTTGATGAATCTAGGTTGGCTAGCCAGGCCCTAGGATCTGTGTGTCTCTGTATTTCCAGTCAGGGAATACAAATCTCGGGGCCATGACTGGAGCTGGCTTTCCTGCGGGGGTGCACAAAGGCATGGCACTTGTGAAGTCAGAGTACAATCTGCAGGAGCTGGTTTTCTCCTTCAACCTTGTGGGAACCTGGGGATCACATTTAGGTCAGGTTTAGTGGCTTTATCCATTGAATAATCTTGATGGGCTGATTAGCTCCTACCTCCCAAGTGAGAATGCTGTGATTACATGTATGTGCTATCATGTCTGACTTCATGACTTTCTATATTACTTTTCAACTTACACTTTTCTTAAACAAACAAACAAACAAACAAACAAACAAACAAACAAACACAACTGCCTACGGTTTCATGGAGGCCAGACTACAGCTGAGCCTCTAGTGTGCTATACAGCTGTGGTTAGCTTGAAACTGCATTCTTCACTCTCACATGATGCTAGGATCACAGGCCAATGTCACCACACTTGGCTTTTTGGAGAGAGTTTCAGGTATGAAAAGCTGACCTTGAAGCTCTGATCCTTTAGTCTCTACCTCTTAAATGCCAGGATTACAGATGTGCACCACCACTTATGGCTTAGTGGTGTTGAGTATTGAACCTAAGGCTCTGTGCATGTTAGGCAAGCATTCTAGCAACTGCGATACATCCTCCACTACACAATTCCTTTTTAAAAGATTTCACTTAGTTGAGGCTAGCCTGAACTACTGATCTTCCTGCTTCTACTTTCCAAACTCCCAGCTTTTTGTTGTTGTTTGTTTGACACAGGGGTTTCCTATATATTCCCAGCTGGCCTGGAACTCACAGGCTTCTGAATCCTGAGATTAATGACATGTACCACCACACACAGATTTTTTTTTCTTCCTTTCTTTTTCTTTTTTTTGAGACAGCGTCTTATGGGCAGCCAATCATTGTGGTGCACACCTTTAATTCCAGCACCTAGAGGCAGAGATAGCCGAGTTGAAGGCCAGCCTGGTCTATGGAATGAGTTCCAGGACAGGCAAGGCTAAACACACACACACACACACACACACACACACACACACACACACACACACACCGTTTCAAAGAAAACAAAACAAAAATCAAAACTATAAGGGGGAGGGGAGGTATGCCAAGATTGAAAGCACAGAAGTTACGAAAGTAACGCTTTGCTTTTGATAATCACGATGCAATTGATGAAACTATTGAGAAATACTGTGGAAAGGCCCTTTCTAAACAAGAGGTGCAGTCTGCTGGATCTGAGGGTTTGTTGAGTAGATCTGGATACTTTATGTGTCATGGAGGGAGCTTTGGTTGTGGTGGAAACTGTGGTGGAAGAGGGGGAGGCTATGGTGGTGACCTGGTTATAGTAGCAGAGGAGGCTATGGTGGCAGTGGACCAGGACATAGAAATCAAATGGTAGAGGAGGAGGATATGATGTAAGTCAGTAAAGGAGGAAATTTTGGTGGCAGTAACTTGTGGTGGTGATGCTAACTATAGTGATTTTGGAGATTATGGTGGACAAAAGCAATCAAATTATGGTCCCATGAAAGGAGAAGTCTTGGTTAATGAAGGTCAGGTGGTATTTATGAATCTGGTGGTAAAAGTGGATATGGAAGATTTTCTTTTGTTGAGACAGGGTCTCAGTGTGTAGCTTTAGCTGGCCTGAACTTGCTTCTTAGAACAGGCTGGCTTCAAACTCAGTAAGAATTTACTTGCCTCTGCCTCCTGAATGCTAGGATTAAAGGGGTATACCACTACGCCAGGCTCTTTGATTTACTTTAAATTATGTGTATGTGTGGACATACACACACCATGTCACACATGTGGAGGGCTAGAGACAGCTTGCACGAGTGTGTTCTCTCCTTCCACCATGTGTGTTCCAGGTTGGGGTAGCATAGACCACAGTGGCCTCTGAGAAAGCAGAAGCTGCCTGGTCTCTAAAGACGATGGTGACAGGGAGAAGCCTGAGAGGCCAAAATACTCACGGTCTTTCTGATGCCCTTCTTCATCGAGGTAGATATTAGTCTTCATGTTCCAGATAAACTGGTGTGCCAGAAGCTGGGATTTGGCTGCGGCCCAGAGAATGTACTCACGCACGTAGCCCATCTGCAGGTTAAGGCCACAGTCAGCCCTCCCTCCTCGAGGAAACTCTCCCCAACCTAGTACAAGAGGTTACTCCCACTACTTGGCTGTGTGGTTTCCAGCATTGTGGATGTACCCTTTAGAGTCAGTACTAAACCTAGCCCAGGGGCTGGGTGAGTAGCCAGGGCTGGCTGCTGGACCTCCTGTGTTAGTTCCCTTGGTATTTAAGAACCATGACTCTCACTTTTTATTGCTGTCAAATATAAGAAACAAGTTGGCTAGGTACCAAGAAGTCTCTTATAATAAGGTTGTACAGAGTACTGCTCCAAGGTGACAGGATTCAGAAAATTATATGGGGCCACAGGGGAGCATTTAACCTGCACACTGATGGCTGCCACCCTACAGAACTCTTCTCTTTTCCATTTTGTTTGTTCCCCACAATTATCTGGTAGTTCCAGACTTTTTTTTTTTCTTTCTCTTGTAAATCCTTTCTCTTTGGTATGGGTATGCATGTGCATGTGTGTGTGGTTGTGTGGGGATTTGAAAGGTTGACACTGGGTGTCTTCCACAGTCATTCTCCACAATAGTTTTTGAGACACGGTCTCCTACTAAACCTGGAGCTTGCTGATTTGGTTAGACTGGCTGGCTGGCTGGTCCCAGGGAGCCTTACTTCTGCCTCCCAGCTCTGGGTTTACAGGTGATGCTATCCCTGGCTTTTTACACGAACGCCAAGGACTGAATTCAGGACCTTTGCATACATGGCTATAACTTTATAACTTATAGTTATAAGCTATAACTTATAACTATAAGTTACGCCTGTAACTCCTGGTTTTGATGAGCTGGCTCACAGGATAAGAACATGTACACTCTGGCAGAGGCCTGGAGCTTAGTTCCTAGCACCACATTAGGCAGCACACAACTGCCTGCAACTCCAGGCCCAGGGGATCAAGGACCTGAACACACACATACACATAACTGAAAAGAACAACAATAAAAAAATAACCCTTTCAAACCAGTGAGCGTAAACGAGGGGAGTAGCTCACACCTGTGCTCTCAGGAGGTGTACACCTGACACAGCTGAGCAGAGCACACCCTTCAGCTCACGTAAGCCTCCCCACTTCCCAGTGGGAACAGCCAGGCTGAGGAAGCACGTCATCTGTTGGCACCTGACCCACAAGGGGGGCTGTAGACCAGGCTTCCCACCAGAAGGAAGCAGCTAGAAAATGTCTGGCACCCACCACTCTGCAGAGCATGACTGGGCAGTCCTGTTCCTGAGGGAGCCTAGAGCTTGTTTGAGCTGGGACCTGGGGGCCATAGGCAGCAATATGCACCAGCTCTTGGAGGAAGTGGAAAGCTGTGTCAATACTTACCTTGTCGTATCTGAGGGCCTGCACAATCTGGGGGATGTAGAACAGAATGGCATCCTGTAGAAGGAGAAATGGCTGTGATTTTAGAGGTTATAACAATTAAAACAGTAACGAGCCCTGGACTGCATGCTGCATCCTGCTGGAGAACTGGGGAAGGTTCAGAGGATAACAGTATCCAAGGCTTGCCAACACACACTGGTGAAAATAAACAAGCAGGTGACTTACCTACAAGCCTGCCCCAGGTAAATGGGCTGAAAGTTACTACAAACTTGCTGGTGCTGAAACTGTAGCAAGGCAAGCAGGGCTCTAGAACATTCTACAGAAACTCCCCTGCTACAGACCTTCCACCTTGGCTACCACATAGAATCCCCAAGGTCCCTGAACATTTGCTGTTGGGTTAAGAGGCAAGGATACACTGCTCACCTCTCAGAGTAAGGACTAAAATTAAATGTTCTTTTTAACCAAAAAATCCAATTAAAGATTTAAGAAAATGAACAACAACAAAACAAAATCACAACTAGAAAACACATATAAATTACAACTTAATTAATCTTTTTGTTTGTTTGAGAAAAGGGTCTCATTGCAATTCTATCTGGCCTAGAACTCAGAGATCCACCTGCCTCTGCCTCCCTAGTGTTGGTATTAAAGGTGTGTGCCACCACAGCCCAAATTCATCTTCTGCAACTATTAGAAGTCGGGAAGAAAGACATATTTTAGATGAATCCACACAGTTGGATGCATGCCAGGTTGAGCTGTTTTATATCTACCCACTTTACCACACTGGGCCAACTGTACCCTCAGCTAGCTCGAAGGGCTCTGGACTCACCGGAGGGAAGGACCGAAGGACTTTGACCCCATACTGTGCAGTGAGAGGGTGTGGTGGATACATGCTGGAGAAGTAGGAGAGGCCAGTGGGTGGGTCCGTGGGTGCCCAGCACAAAACATGGCTGAGCTCCGGAGCATCGGCATCAATGGTATGCCAGGTGACGAGGAACTAGGGAGAAAGTTGAGAGAGGAAGAGGTCACAGCCTATTAAAAAATGGCTGCAGTAAAGGGTGATAGGCCAGGCACAGTCGTGCACACCTATAATTCCAGCATGCAGGAGCCAGAGGCAGGCAGATCTTTGTGAATTTGAGGCCAGCCTGGTCTACATGGCAAACTCTAGGCCAGAAAAAGAAAAAGTGGCAATAAAATGGAAAATGCTTCTGACATGTTATGCAAGTAGCATAATTGCAATAAATTCGAGAGCCTGGGAGCTCAATGGGTGGTGTGTTCCAGGTTAGTATATGCCGATCCCCAGCACATAAAACCAGCTATGGTTGTACACACCTGTTCTCTTACAACATGGCAGGTGGAGAATGGAGGATCAGAAACTCAAGGACATCTCTAGCTACATAGTGAATTTGAGGTTAGCATGAGATATAAACAGAATTGAAGCAGACTAAATATTTCCTATCATAAACATAATAATTACTATACACATGAAGTAGAAAATGCAGGGAATTAAAAAACATCATACCACTGAAGCTACCTGGTCTCTCTCGGTGTGATAGATGTGATAATAATTTTGTTTTAGACACAGGGTCTCATGTAGCCTAGGTTGTCTTCAGACCCAGAGACCTGCCCGTGCCTCATGACTGCTGAGATTAAAGGCGTGCACCACCACACCCTGCATCGTAAGCATTATTATTTGGTGGTGCTGAGACTGAATTCAAGACTGCCGAGGGGACTTTTCTGCTTTACTACTGTATTATATTAGCAGCCCTCGTTAACTTTAACAACTGCTATTTTATGTGTATATGTGTTTGCCTGAATGTATGTCTGTGTACCATGTATGTGCATTATCTGCAGAGAGCTGAAGAGGGCAGTGGATTCCCTGGGACTGTAGTTAACAGTTGTGATCCACCATGTACATGCTAGAAATTAAACCCGGGACTCTGGGAGAGCACCCAGTGCTGAACCACCGCACCCTCTCGTCAGTTCCACTTATTTCTTTTCCACTATGCAGACCACGCTGGCTTCAGACTCACGGAGATCTGCCTGTCTCTGTTCCTGAGTGCTGAGTTAAAAAGGTGTGCACCAACATCCTGTTCTGTTTCTACTGAGACAAGGTTGTCCAGGCTGGTCTAAAATTCACTTTGTAACCTAGGCAGGCCTTGAACTTATGATCCTCCTGCTTCAGTCTCCCAAGTAGCTAGGCTTATAGACCTGTACTGGTGACCAGACCCAGCAATGATGGTTAGTACCAACTTAATTGAGAAATGCCTAGATTAATAAAGCACACCTTTGAGTATGTCCATGAGGTCCAAAGGACTGGATCCTGAGGGCTGTGACCTGATGAATAGATTAACCTTTTGATGGCTTCACAATATGGTGGACAATGTCTGGGGCCTAGGTGAAGGAAGTGTCCCTGTGGCATGTACGGAGGCTGTGCTTTGCCTGGACCTTCCTGTATGCTCCTGCTCCTCTGTCCATCTGCCAGGATGTGTAGCTTCCTCCTGCATATGGTCCTGCCACCATGAGGTTCTGCTCAGTCATATGAGGCTGAGCCATCTCAAACACAGTCAAAATAAACTTTCTTTCCCCAGGTTGTTCTGTCAGATGCTTGGTCACAGTGACACAGAGTAACCACACCTCCCGGAAGACACTCCAGGTCTAGTTTGAACTTGAGCTGGTGTATGTGGGCTGTGCTACCTTGATGGCTTCAGGGACATCACTAACAGCTCCTGGGTCCAACCGAACAAGACGGGTCACTTCGTTTCCAATGGCTTCTGTGTTCTTGAACCTACAATGCACAAGAGAGTTGGATGGGGGAGCCTTAGCAGCAGGTATATCACTCACTGCAGAGCCAGACAGAAGCACTCAGCTGGAGTGCTTTAGATCAACACCATATGACAGATATCTAAATGTTGTGGGCAAGTAATATATTACAATGCCTGAAAAGGACCCTTTCAAAAATTATATCATTACAACATTCACGAGGAGGAGAATGCCACAAGCTGAGGCCACCCTGGGTTACATAGAAACCTTGTCTCAAGATAGCTTCGTGGACACTCTCTCCTTCAAAGCAAAAAACGAAATAAACAAAACAAATAAAAGGAAATGGTAGAACTTCCTTCCGAAAGAACTAGTCATTCACTCAGCCTCTCACCATCCTTCTCTCTTTGCCCTGGCCCTCTCTCTCACCATCCTTCTCTCTTTGCCCTGGCCCTCTCTCTCACCATCCTTCTCTCTTTGCCCTGACCCTCTCTCTCTGACCACCACAGCTCTTTTTGCCCTGGCCCTCTCTCTCACCATCCTTCTGTCTTTGCCCTGGCCCTCTGCAGCAGCCTAGCTATGGCTCAGCCTCTTACCTCACTCTAAACCCACAAGGCCCCTCACCTGGTGGTTAGAGGGCAGAAATAAGACTGTGGGTCTCCATAAACATTGTGCATTGAAAGGACTTAAGAGAACAGCCTGCTGTTCTGGGATTGAAGACCAGGTAGAGGAAATAAGAAAGCGTTTCCCAGTTATACATACCTCCTTAGACGTAGGAAGAAGGCTGAGGGACCATGTGGGGGTATGTCATTGGGCCTCTGCAGCCCATCTCACTTATTGTCATCAGTCTAAAGGTTCATTTCTGTCTGAGAGAACTACCTTGAGAGAGGTTATGGTACACTAGGTAGCCAGCCACAGCAGGGGCATCTGCTTTCAGCTTGATCTGGAAGATGCCGTTAATCAAACACTACCCAAACTCTCCCAAATTGTTTCTGTGGACGACCTCCCAGGAGGGAGGCCTTTACAAATTATAAGTGACTCTGTCATTTGTTTTAAAAAAAAGTGCCGGGACCTTGTGAATGCTAGGTGAGAGCTTTACCACTGAGCTACACTCCCCAGTGATACATGGTGGCTCTAAATTCATCCAGATTCTACCTTCTTGAGCCCTAGATGTTGTGGCACCTAGGTAGGAGCTGACAACATCTTAAGGGTCACCGTGTGGCCTCTGCACAGACTAGGTGAGTGTGCTGAGTGTTCTTGACATGAGCCATGATGTATTTCATGGCTCTCATGATACAGCTGGCAGGCTACTGCCCTGGACTCCTGCTGAAACTGGAGTGACCAAAAGGCCTACCTGGATGGCAGCTGCACAGCGAGGTAAGGAGAGATGCTCCAGGCAAGGTTCACATTGTCCTTCCACTGCTTCTCACTCAGGCTGATGTACTTGGACCTCCAGTTGGCAACACTGTTCTCTCCTGCCTGGTCCAGCTCTAGTTCTGGGGCTGACAGTGGGTTGTACCAAGTGATGAGACGCTCAATTTCAGTGGCCTGGTGAGACCAAACACAGTGTCCAGTGCACTTTCTGCAGGTGTCCACATGCTGTCCCCACCCTAGGTTGTTATGTTGTCACACAGTGGGAAGTGGTTGTGGCCATGGGTCTTACCAACAGTGACAACAGCAGTGTCCTGCGCTTCATGTAGTACTTGTGCAGCTGGGAACCCCGGTTGGTTTTCTTAGACATACCTGGGGAGCAAAGACGATCGCGGCCATTGTCCCTTGAGGCCATGGCCACTTATCTGCCCTGTGTTTTGGCAGCTGAAACAAAAACCTTGGCCATATGTTCTGCCATCCTCAGTCTCTGCTATTCTAGAAGAAGATGCCTTTTAATGTCCTGTTCTGCCATCTGAGTGTCTATCACACCACCAGGATGGAACTCAAGACTGCACTGAAGATGTAGGAAGTACCCACTACCCTGACCAACCTGACTTTTTGGAGATGGTTGACATGCCACTGGAGAGGGGATAAGTGTTGATCCAGCCTTGTGTAGCCTGCTGCCGAGAGCCCACAGTTATATCCAAGTTGCTCCGGGTGTCCTGGTTATCTGTGGGCAAATACATTGTAGATTCTGAGATGAGGTACTCAAGATAAGGCATCACAAGGAAGAAAGCTCAGCAAGTCTTGCTTTGCAAGCACAGGTACCTAAGGTTGACTTCCCTAGAACCTACATTAAACAGTTTGGGTGTGGTGGCACACCCTTGTAATCCTGATGCTGGAGAGATGAGGTGGCTCACTGGTAAGCCAACCCAGCCTACTGGGCAAGTTCCAGGCCAGTGAAAGTCCTTGCCCAGAAAAAAGAAAGACATCATAGAACTGGGTATGGTGATGCACGCCTTTGATCCCAGCCCTGGGGAGGCAGAGGGAGATGGAGTTTGAGGCCAGCTTGGTCTACAGAGAGTGTTCCAGGACAGCCAGGGTTACACAGAGAAACCGTGTCTTAAAAAAGAACAATAAGACATCATAAAGAAATGCGAGTCTTCAACAATAAGAAGGCAGCTGGTGCCTTCAGTACTAGTGCTGGTTTCCTCAGCACTGGAATGGCTGGCTGGTTTTGGAATAAGCCTTCCAGACTGAGCTTTCCAAACATCCATGAGTCCTTCTACTCTAACCATTCTAAATGGAGAATTTCCTAAAATTTATCATAGTCCTAGGTTTTAAAAATAGAATAAGAGAAATACTATCAGTTTAAAAAAATGGGCTTCTAAAAAAATTAAGTAATTATTTTATGTGCATTGGTATTTTTGCCTGCATATGTCTGTGTGAGGGTGTCATATCCTGGTGTTACAGACAACTGTGAGCTGTCATGTGGGTGCTGGGTTATGAACCTGGGTCCTCTGGAAGAATAGTCAGTAGTCTTTAACTGCTGAGCCATCTCTCTAGCCCTAAAACAATGTTTTCTATGTATGAGCAGATGAATGAAACAAGCCTTCTTTTTGGTTTGCTGCTGCTGCTGAACACATTAGCATTTCTCCTGGACTGTTCTGCTCTTTACCCTGGAAAGCTACTCGTTCCAGTATACTTTGGCTATCTGTATATGTGTGTATGTGTGTATGTATGTATGTATGTATATGTATATGTTTATACATACGTACACAAACACACACAGCTTCCTTTCAGACTCACCTCAGAGTCACTGTTTCCAGAAAACTGTCTTCAATGCCAAGTTTATGCCAAGTGCCTGTCCTAGAGGGGTGCCCCTCGAATCCCCTCTATTGATGCTGTCTTCATTTGACTGCACCTTATGACAGTGGATTACGCTGAATTTATCTGGGTACTCTGGCCTTACCCTACTGAGTGGGCTTTGGGAAGTGAGCTGGTCCAGGGAGAAGGTACAAGAAAGAGTGCCCTGCACTTGCTGTTTGCATCAGTGTAGGTTTGAGGAAAGGTAGCAGACGAGCAAGTACTTACTGGGTTTTCAACCACAGAAAGCATGGCCGAGATCAGGGCTGTGTGCTTCTCGGAACCACTCCCAGAGCACTCTGCCCTTCGGTGTACTCCTGTGCGCAGTGCTTACCTGGGGGAACGAGCTGGCTGGCGGTCAGGTACTTCTTATCTGAGAACATGGCAGTCCAAAACTTAATCATTATGCTTATGTCTTCACGCAGTCTCTTTTCTCCTTGCGTCGGGAACTTTGGTGGACAACTTCAAACAGTCAAAAGAGGGAAAAGGCTGAGTGTCTGGAGTCAGGGACCAGAACACGCTCACAAGGCAGTAACAGTGGACATAAAAGTTCACTCCTTTTTTGGAGGTTAACAGCAAAAATGATGTTACTAACTCCCATTGGAGGTGCCCAAGTCTGTCTGCCCCATCATTACCCTATGCACCCTGTCCAGCTTTATCTATACATCTCAGATTGCCTACACACACACACACACACACACACACACACACACACACACACACACAC
>NW_026591497.1:299539-312136 GCF_907164565.1 Psammomys obesus | reverse complement strand
CACACACACACACACACACACACACACACACACACACACACACACACGTATATAGGGTGGCCTTAATCATGACTCTCCCAGCTCCCAGCCTCTAGATCGATCAGATTGTAGGCATGTACCACCATGCCTGGCTCACACAGCTTCTGGTGAGTGTATGCTGTGGCAGATGACAACATAGTTGTCCACATGCAACCGTACAGCCTACATCTGCAAAGGCTCACACAGCTGATGTTTGCAGGGTTTTGTGTAGCAATCATTTATAGTACCAGGAAAAGTAAATGGTATGCATTTAATCTATTTTTTTTCCTGGAGATGGGGTTTCTCTGTGTAGCCCTGGTTGTCCTGGAACTTGCTCTATAGACCTCCAATTCAGAGATCTGCTTGCCCCTGTCTTCTAAGTGCTGGGATTAAAGGCATTTACCACCATACTGGGAATTATTTTTTAAGTGCATTTTTTTTTTTTTTTTTTTTTTTTTTTGAGACAGGGTTTCTGTGTAGCCCTGGCTGTCCTGGAACTCACTCTGTAGGACAGGCTGGCATCGAACTCAGAGGTCCACCTGCCTCTGCTCCTGAGTGCTGGGATTAAAGCCTCAAACACAACTGGGACTACAGGTGTATGCCACTACCTGGCTGCTCTTACTTTAGACAAATAAAACCAAGACTAAAACTTAAGAGTTACAGGTTGTTATATCATCTGAAATGAGGTGTGTGTGGGGGGGACTGAAGGGGAAAGCCTCTGGGAAAGAAGTGAGTACTCTTACTATTGAGCCATTTCTCCAGGCTTGCTCCCTGTCCTTGCTCTACTACTTTTAAATCTTTGTTTTGACACAGCGAGTTTAGTTATGGTTGCTAAGAAAAGCAGGGGCAATGGGTTATTACAGCAACATGGGCAATTAATTAGTTACAAAACCACTGAAGAAAGTATATCTATGTCTTCCAGGAACTATTAACTACCTGAAAAGCCTCAGGATTAGGGCTTATAAGCCTCTGCCCCTAATCTCTTAAATTAATTAAAGTCAAGGGAAAATCTGTATGTATTCCATTGGGTACCTGGTTCTGAGTACACATGGCTGAGGCTATTCCAATCTAGCCATACAAGGCCTAATGAAAGAGAGGGTAAGCATGAACCAGACAAACTATGTCCTTATGTAAGTTATTTCCTGGGGAACAAAGGTGAGACTAGTTGGGGTGAGGCTACGTCTAGGCACATGCACATTAACTTGAGGTAATACCTGAAATAGTCAAAGGCTGTTGAGTATATCTTCTCTCGAAGCACGTTTCGAATGGTTGCATTTGGAACCACATCAGCATGCAGGAGGGACAGCCCCAGGGTCAGCAGTCTGGGAGAGAGCCACAGGTTGGAGCCCTGGTCAAGAGCTGAGCCTCAAGGGGTGTGGTCCCCTAAGCAAATCCCAGAACCCCTGAATATAAAGCCCAGAAACATTACTAGCCACTCAGTTCTTCCCTTTCTCTCTCTCTCTCTCTCTCTCTCTCTCTCTCTCTTTCTTTTTAGTTTTTGGAGACAGGGTTTCTCTGTGTAGTCTTGGCTGTCCTGGAAAATTACTCTATCGATCAGTCTGGCCTTAAACTCAGAGATCCACCTGCCTCTGCCTCCTGAGCACTGGGATTAAAGGTGTGAGTCACCACCACCCAGCTCTGTTTCTCTCCCTTTGAGAGGAAGTCTCCTATATTCCAAGCTGGCCTTCAGTTCCCTTTTGTAGTGTTCGGATATCCATGAATTCCTGATCCCCTTGCCTATGTTTTTTAGGTGCCAAAATTACAGTGTGTTTGGAAAAAAACAATCTGTGCATGGGTAAAGGTATTGTTCAGTAAAGCCATAAAGCTAAAATAGTTTAAGGAGCTAAGATAAAAGTTTTTCCTGTTCTAAGATGTAGCTCATTAGCCTAGCACCTCTGTAGAAGAGTGAGGCCTATACCACATCAAAACTGACCTCTGGGTAAAGAACTGAGTGGGCTAGGATGTAGGGTAAAGAACTGAGTGAGTGGGTTAGGATGTAGTTTGTAGAGTGCCTGCCTAGCATGCATGATGGCCTAAGTTCTATCCCTAGCACTGCATAAAGTGAGTATGGAAAGACTTTTTAAAACAAAACAAAACACAAGCTTCACTTTTGTGAGAGAAAAGCAAATGAACTCTATTATGTTATGACTGGGCCAAAAGTCCCAGACTCATAAGCAATCTGTGGGACAGTGCTATGAATTCAATCCAAGGGTGGGTGATTATTTCCTGGTGTATGGTTGCTGCTAAACCAAGCCCTGAGCAGGGTGCTGTGACGCATGGGTGGAAGGCCCTGATCTGCCCCTGCCTTCAGGGAGCTTACATCCCTGAGGTGGGATGGAGATCAGGAATCAAATTGGTGGGTAAGACACAGTTCTCTGCACAGTAGAAAGCCAAGAAATCCCACAAGTGGGATCCAGTTGCAGTGGGATCTTTTCAAGGGACAGATCCCAGCTACACTGCCTGACAGTGACATTGACTCTGGAACAAGTGTGTTCACATATAGCAGAAACAGCGTAGCCTGGATCCATTTTCAATAGCTTATTCCTATGGCACTGTGGAAAAGTATAGGCAAACAAGAGGACTGGGCCTTCTCTGTACATGGCTGGAGAAATGTAGTTTGAATGGGGTCAGTGGGCTATGGGGTCATGGTCTGGCTTTCAGGGACAAGGCAGACAGAGTGCCTGGTAGAAGCAAGAGCCTCCACCAAGCGCGGGGAGATAAGCACACTGGCACTAACCACAGGCTCTTCACAGACAACAGCAGAAGACATGTTCTAGTGAGAAGGACTGTACTTGGAGGATGGGGGAGGGGAGTACAGTTGGAGAGGCTCTTAACCAGCCAGAGGCTCACGATCTCATGTCTTCTATAAGTGCTTCTACAAATCCTATGGACAGTGCCATAGGATTTATTCTACATTGTACAGAAACATCAGAGGACCCATCCACCCACCCATACCATGATTTATGTTACATACATGCCCCACGTGCTAGTAATGGGATACCCAGATGCCCCCAGAGAAATAGAGCCCTCACTTGAAACGTGGTCCGATGGCTGCCACATGCCTGTTCATGCTCCCCTTAGCTCCTCCAATGTTCAGGGACATGGAGCGTTGCAGCAGGCTTGAGAAGATCTCCACCTGGTCAGAGCTACAGTACTTGGCGATCTCAAACCGCTGTACCAGGAACTGGGAAAAGGTTAAAAAAAAAAAAAAAACTGTGTAAGCTGGGGTGGGCCAGTCTCATCCTAGTGCTGGTGAGAGCAGCTAATAGGAAGAGTTCTGGGAGTCAGGGAGGACCAGAGGAGGGGCCTAGAGGTCACTCATTGTCTCAGGTCCCGGCCCCTAGGCCTGGCAAGGCTGACCGTACAAAGCACAGCAGGGCATGAAGGTAGGCACGCACATCAATCCAGATGTAGTGAGGCGTCACTTCAGGGGGACAAGGTCTTGGCTGACTTGCTTCTGACGCTGCCAGAGGGTCTGCTTCCTTCATTTCAGCAGAGAAGAGGCCAAACTTCTGCTCTACGGTCATGTGCCAGGCCCCTGCCATCTCCCGCATAAACTGCAAGTGGGAAAGAACTGTCAGCTCTACCCGAGAGCAGAGGGGTGGCTGCTTTGTTTCTGAATTACTGAATAAAGCTCCATGTGCCAGCTTGTGCCTGTGGTCCCAGCACTTGCAAGGCTGAGGCAGGGGACTGTAATGAGTTCAAGTTCAGCCTGTGCTACAGAGTTTCAGGACAATTTGTGCTATAAAATGAGATACTTCTTTAGAAACAAACAAACTAAAACAATACCAATAAAATTAGAAGGCAAGGAACGTATAAAATAGTATCATATAACCCCATGACCCAGGGCAGCTACTTCAGTGTTTGGTCTGTTTCCTTCAGCCATTTTATCCAGATTGACCCTCACCCTAACTCATGGGCTCAGCAGGGCAGGTGTACAGCAGCATAGCTGTGATGTACCAATGCAGGGCAGGCCGCCGCAGGCTCTGTTCTGGTGAATCCCAGAAAGAATTCTGGAAACTACCTGTGTGAAGGAGGGCAAGTACCACATGTAGGGTTTCCAAGCCACAAAAGTAGGTCTTCATTAGCTTATCAGAGTTGAGAGTAGCCCAGGAAGTTAAAGGAGAAAGGCTGCAATTGCCAAGAACTGAGTCCTTCCCTTGGCCTAGCCATACTGATCCTGGGCCCTTAATGCACGGAGGTAGGAGTGTTGCTCAGGTAAAGCAGAGTAGTGGCCTGGAAGAAGTGGAACAGTTATCATTTGACCCTAGGAAAGCACCAGCAATGCATGGCTTATACAGGCTCTGTTTCCCTTTCTAGCACTATTGCCTACCCTCTTGCAAGAGTGGCTCAAGAGGCTTGGGATACTGCAGTGCAGAGCTCGCCTCATATTTGCAAGGGTGTAGATTCAATACCCAGTACCAGTCACAGTCATTTTCACTTAGATGCTCTGTGCCTTGGGTTGACTCCTAGGTTCTTAGGAGCAATAAAGAGCAAGATGGGAGCCAACAGTCCCAGGAAAAGCCCAGGCATTCTTTTTAAAATGGCAACTCACTTCTGCTTTTCCTCCTGATGCCTGAGGGCACAGATGCCACTGAGAGGCCATGGGGGTGCAGAAAAAATGTCATTCATGCTAAGGACAGCACTGTCATAAGTGGGAACCCAAGAATACCAAGCTACACCCTGCCTGTGGCTTCTCTGGGAGTCTGGCATCTGCTTAATGTTAGGTATATTTTTACAGAAAGGGGGGGGAGCAAATCGGTAGGAAGTATAGGGAGCCGCAGAACTGACAGGACAAAGTAGCCAAGCAAAGGCCACACACCCACTCATTTGTCTAACATCCACTTCTGTGCTAGGGCCTCCCCGACTTTGGGTAAAACAAGTGTGTATGGTCCAAGAAGTAAGGTACACACAGCATACAAAGCCTGAGAAAACAGCATTATGGAGCGTGGAGAGAAAGTGTTCTAGGCAGGGTGGCCAGGGAATGCTGTGGGATGAAAGGAAACACTGGACACAAGTCCTGCAGATAGCCATAAGCCCTGGGCATCTGAATACTGGATCCCCAGTTACTGGCTGCTTGGGAAAGAGTAGGAGGTGTGGCCCTGCTGGAGGAAGTGCATCACTAGGAGAGGAGGGCTGTGAAGTTTAAGATTCTGCCTTTAGGGCTGACTCTGTTTCCTGCTTGGGGTTTGAGATGTGAGCTCTCAGCTGCTCCAGCAGCCTACTAACTTTGCTCTGCCATCATGGTCCTTATGGAACCATGAACCCCCAGTAAACTCCTTTACACATTGCATTGGTCATGGTGCATTATCACAGCAATAGAAAAGTAACTAATTCACTGGGTATGGTGGTTTAATGAGAATGTTCCCCCCTAGGCTCAGGTTTTGGAACACTTGGTCTCCAGTTGGTAGCACTGTTTAGGGGATGTCATGGAACCACTGTGTGTGTGGGGGTGTGTGACCTTGCTTTGAAGTACATCACTGGGGGCGGGCTGTGACAGTTTACAGCCTTGCTCCACTTCTAGTTCGCTCTCGTTGCTCTCAGCTGCCTGCTCTCCTGCTGCCATGTCTCTCTGCCACTTGCAGACTCACTCCCTGGACTCATCAGCCTAAATAGATTCTTTTTTCCACAGGTTGCTTTCAGCCATGGTGTTTTATCACAGCAGGAGCAAAGTAACTAACACACTGGGGCTGTCTTAGGGTCACAGGAGAGATAAAGTAGGCCATAGCCACAAGTGTAGCTGAAATGCTGGGAGTGACCAAATTCGGCATCTATTTAAAGGTAAAAAGATAAAGTTAGTAGGATTTGTTCTGGGCAGTTTGTAGGAAGTGTGAAAGGAGAAGTAAAATGTCTGTGAAGAGTCTGGTCTACACAGGTGTAAGGTAGGCACAGCATAGACAATGCAGTGTCCAAAATAGGAAGCAACTGGAGCTCTTCAGCCCAGGCCTTTTTGCAGTATTGTGAACTGAACGCAGGACCACATATGCCAGGCACAGGCTCTTCTGCTGAGCTATATAACTAGAGCTGTTTTTTTTTTCTTCCTGTTGTTGTTTTGTTTTTTGAGACAAGGTATCCTTGGCTGTCCTGGACACATTTTGTAGACCAGGCTGGCCTCAAACTCACAGACATCTGCTTGTGTCTGCCTCTGCAAGTGCTGGGATTATAGGTGTGTGCCATTGCACTGGGCAAACTGGTTTTTATTTTCAACCAAATTAAAAAAAAATATTCTATGTGTATGAATGCTTTGCCTATATAAGTGCACGAGCACCGTGTGCTCTGAGGGTACTGGGAAGTAAATCCAGGTCCCCTGTTAGAACAGCAAATATTCTTAATTGCTGAGCCATCTCTCCAGCCCCCTTTCCAACTCTGTGAGTCCAGTGGGTCTTCAAATTTACTTCTTGACTCAACTTTTTGAATAACTAGCTTGATTTTTTGTTTGTTTGTTTGTTTGCTTGCTTTTCAAGATAGTGTTTCTCTGTGTAACAGCCCTGGCCATTCTGGAATCAGACAAGGCTGGCCTCAAGCTCACAAAGATCTGTCTTCTGAGTGCTGGACCCTACCAACTGGGATACTCATCACCTAATAAGCTCATGGTGTTTGATGGCAAGAGACTAGAAGACTGGTGGTGCCAGGAATGGAGGTGCTGGCAATTTTGTAGGTAACATTGCCCTGGCAGGCAAAAGGGATGTTAGGGCATCCATGCTGAGAGGGCCCTGCTTTGCTTTTTTTTTTTTTTTTTTTTTTTAAGACAAGGTTCACTGTGCAGCCTTGGCTGGCCTGGAACTTACTCTCTAGTCCAGGCTGACCTTGAACTCACAGAGATCCATCTGCCTTTGCCCGGGTAGGATTAAGTGCTGGGATTAAGGCTACACACCACCATGCTCAGGCAGGAAGCTCCCATGTGAAGGAGTCCATGCTTGGAACAGTTAGACTCTCACCATGGGTGCTCTCAGGACACACAGCCTGGGACAGCCACGATGTGAAGTCTGCTCTACTGTCCTTGCCACTAAGGATCCTTAGTGGCTCAAATCACCCACCTTAAAGACAGACTGCAAGTTTAGAGATTCAAGGGCACCTTGAGTCCAAGATGCAATGTGAGGGTTGACAACAGTGGTCATGAGCACTGCTCTACCCTGTGAAGCTGAATCAGTTCTGATTCTCTGTGGCTGGAGTCTGTGTGAGGGTGAAGGCGAGCATGGAGGGGAAGCCTGACATAGCAGAAAGAGAGACCTTGCCTCAAAACCAAGTAGGAACATTAGCAATAATGCACGGATGTGGGGGAGGACAGATAGGGTTAATATCACTCATTGCTATTGGAGGGGTCCTGGGTTCTGTTCCATGCACCCATGTTAGCTCCTAGCCATCTCTAACTTCAGTTCCAGAGGATGTGATGCTGCCTTCTGACCTCCTCAGGTACCAGCATGCATGAGGTGCACAGACATATGTACAGACAAAATAACTATACACATAAAATAAATAAATATATAAAAATATGCTTAAGATTGTCTTCAGGCTATGGTAATAAGATGTACATGGTACATACATGAAATGGCTTCTGTGCCAATATCTTCAGAAAAGGGAGACTCAACATGCATAATCCTGCCGGGAGCCTCCATGAAGCAGTAAATCTAGAAACACAGCCCTTGGGTAAGGTGGCTGATCCCACAATTACAAAGTCAAGAAGCAATTGTTCCCAGTGAGCTCCCACAGTCTCAACACAGAGCCTGCTTTCCATTTTGAGCCTTTGGGATACAGGCTCTCCAAATACCACTCCAACATCATTGCACCTCTTACCACCCACAACATTCTTTCCGGAGACCAGAGCTTATGAGAACGAAGGGCTTGTCCAGGGTCACGGTACTCACTGACGGCAGAGCCAGGCAGCTTCTCTCCTTTCTCTCATCCCCCCCACTTACAGAGCTAAGTGGGGTCAGTGTCCTACCGGCACTTCCACTCCATTCTTGCCAGCCAGCAGCCACTCCCAGCAGGCCAGTGCAGTCTCCATGCCATGCTCATTGAACATCCGGAGGGGACCCCAACACAGATGATGGAGGAGCTGCGGGTCACAATCTGGAATCAAACACAGATTAGTCAACGGCTCCTGATTTTGGCTTGGCCTGAACGTGGCTTCCCTAGGCTGTCATGAGAGCCAGCACTATCTGGGGTCAACAATGCCTTTTATTTATAGGGGTTCAACAGAGGTGAAACAAATTTCTATTAGCACAGCTTCAGCTCTTTCTTTGATTCTAGGTTATCAAGGATTTCTAAGC
The DNA here is from genome assembly GCF_907164565.1 of Psammomys obesus. Taxonomy (NCBI): domain Eukaryota; kingdom Metazoa; phylum Chordata; class Mammalia; order Rodentia; family Muridae; genus Psammomys; species Psammomys obesus. The sequence continues at coordinate 303,848 of NW_026591497.1, read as the reverse complement.
CAACATTCACATAGAAATGAACCCAGAATTCCATGGAACTTCTGTGTGTTACCTTTGCTGCTAATGAGCATTGCAGTCAGTTTGAACATGGCCTGTGTATAATGCTGAGGATTATTGTGGTCCAAAGCTGTAATCAGATCCTGGACCATCATTTTGTTCAGGTCAGACAGCTGGCCAGTGACACCTGAGAACCGAATCATTCCATAAACCTGTGAAGAAGCATACTTATTAGGAGCTGTGTCAATATGCCAGGAAGTTAGGCCCTGGCTACCAGTTGACCAAGCTCACAATAGGACTGGCCAGTGACTCACTGTCCCAACTAGAACTCATGTCAATGATGCTGTTGTTGAGCATCTCTCCAAAAAAAATGTATGTTGGTATTTTCCCTAACTCTGATCCTTGAAGGCAGAGATATATACTCATCACTGGACAAGGCATATGAACACAAGCTACATAAATAAACTTCTTTCAGATTCAATCAATAAATCAAACAACAAAACTGGCTTTATTTTTTTCAGAAAATGTTCTTATTTATATTCTTGGCTATACAGGAGCTATGTTTCCAAAAAATAAACCTATGCCCCAAAGACAAATTTTCTGCTGCCATCGTACCATTTAAAATGACATGGAATAAGCTCTTGCTGCAATTCTCAGCATGTAGTTAGCACAAGTTGAGTACAACAAGGGACTCTGCCAAGACTCACTGCAGAAGATTAGCCATTGGATTAAGCAAGAAGCAGAGTGTTCACGTGGAGGTGACCAGTTCTCAGACTACTCTGAGGTGTCAGGCTCCACCTTCAATGTTGACTAGATTTGAGTTTGTGGAAGAGAAAACCGAAATCAGGTGAGTGATGGGGTTCGACAGGAATTACGTTCTAGTGAGGAGTCTGCAGACATGTTCCTGAGCCTACTTTTGCCAAGTAATTTAATCTCAGGAGCCTTTATCTTTAAGACTAGAATATTGGTACTTATATATTAACAAGTTCCCAGGAGAATACATGGCACTCCACACACATTTGCTACCACTTAACAAAATGCCCTGGCATGCCTGAGTGTGCCTACACAATATCACTTTTCTACAGGTGCTAAACAGCTGTCATAAATGCCCTGGAAGGTGCCACTGAGTGCTCATACCCAGGCTGCTCGCTCACCTGAAACGAGTAAACTCCACAGCACTCAGATCCCTCATTCATATTCCACTGTGAAAGAGTTAAATAGCATCACCTCGATGCTCAGAGTAGCCTCTAACATAAGGGCAAGACAAGTACCTCGCCTGCATAGCGGTTGCGCAAATTCAAGGAAGCCATGAAGTTGGAGTAATCTTTCTTCACACAGGCTGGCCGTTCAGTTAGCTGAGTTGCCTATAGACAAGTATAGAAAGTTGTTTAGTTGAAATATCATCTTTTTCTTATGTTTAACCAAAGTCCAGGAAAGAAGTCAAGCTCTGATGCAAAGACTACTCAGTCTTCAGCGCTTGCAAGCTAACTTAACCAATCATCCAGGAACACTGTCTACAGACTTATAGAAAAATTTAATTATTATATTTTTGAGACAGAGTTTCTCTGTATAGCCCTGGCTGTCCTGGAACTTACACTGTACACCAGGTTGGCCTCAAATTCAGAAATCTGCTTACCTCTACCTTCCAAGTGCTAGGATTAAAGGTATGTGCCACCACCTATAACTAACACCAGACCATAAATAACTCTGGTCTTCACCTATGTGTATGATGAGAGATGTCACTGCAAGAATGTGAAGTTGGGGACTATAAAGTCTCCTTTGCTTTCATACAACAGAGGTGCCTTAGCCAGGATCTCAAGTACAACCAACCATCAACACAGAACAGAAAGCACCTTTTCCTACTTATGATAGTCCACTCAGCTGGACATGGTGGCACATGCCTTTAACTCCAGCACTTGGGAAGCAGAGGCAGGTGACCTCTTTGAGTTTGAGGCCAGCCTGGTCTACATAGCACTCTAAAAAACAAAAAAACAAAAAACCCAAAACAACAGCAGCAGCAACAAAAACACAAGTGTCTTCTTACTTATAACCTATAACTTTCTAGGAAAAAGATGAAGGAAATCTTTCCAGCAAAACAGACTCCTTGCAAGCCTGCTGGTCAGTGCCTAGAAAAGAGCAGTTGCCTTTAAGGCCTGCCTTCTACTAATATATGTTCTTCAAGTTGTGCAGAGCTCAAGGCTGGGGCCCCCGATCCTGAGGCAGGACAGTAAGGTAGAAAAAATCTTGGAAACAAAAGAAGGGGAAGAGAAGCCCTTCACCCTGGGATCTTGTGAAGCATTTGCCAGCAACAGTGCAAAGATTCTAGCACAGTGTGCTAACAGCTGCTTGAGGACCTTCGCCTTTCCCAGCCACGAACCTGAAGTTTTCTGAGATTCAGCAGAGACTACCAGCCCCAGGAGCTGCTGGTTTACCTTTTCATATTATAATTCTACTCAAGACATCTGGAGCCACCTCCCCCATCTCACAGTGAGAGAGCAAGGACAGAAGTTTCTCAGCAATCCTTTGAGATATAACCCGAGGGTCACCAGGACGCCAGTGCCTTGAGGAGCCTGTATCCGCACATGGATTTGTCTTGCTTTCTTCTGAGAGCCTCTTTAATACCCAGGGCTGCATAGTGAGACACAGTCTCAAACCAACTTTGATGCAGCTGCTTCAGCTCTACTGGTTAATCCTGAAATCCCTTTCAACATCAAAGCCACAAATGCAGGCTTGGCCTGAGTTGAAGAAGATGGCAGTGTAGAGCTGTGAGTGTCTGAGAAGGCAGTTTCTTTCCTCTTTATAGACCCTAGAAACTCAGATTTCATTAATGTATCAAGTCTTACCTTCAAAAATTGATATATTTCAAAACTTAAGCACAATACTGAAATGTCTGTATGGATGGGTACCGCTTTTAGACCCTCATCAATTCCCATCTGCCAACAGATACCCCATGTAAGCCAGGGATATGTAGGATATTACGGGTGCTGAGAGGTCTTTCATGAAAATCTACATATAGGCTGAGTCCTTCACCCTATAATATTGCTCTCACAAATTAGGGGCTCACTGTTAACATAGGACATTTGCACATACTCCAAGAGTTGTGTTCTGCTTGTTGTAGCCAGCAAAGTGAAGGATGCTTTCAGTGGCCATGGCCAATCCTGTGTGCTGAGACAGTCCTGACACCCAGTTCTGATGTTTGTTCAGATATTCCTGAAACGGGAGGAAACAAGTTACTTCACTTAACAGAAAGGAAAACCCTAGAAGTATATAGCATCAGATCAGATACCAGGTTTCAGTGCATGGTCTGTCCTGACTTGCCAGCTGTGGGACCATCAGTGAGTCAAGCCTTTTCATTTATAAATGAGGACGAGGCCCTGAGCTCTGAGTGGCTGTCACACAGTTGGCAGGCTATGTCATGAGGACCATTCTTGACTGGCAAGTGCTCTGCCAGCTGCTGAAAAACAGTCTGTAAAACCCCAGGCCTGCTGTGAGCATGCAGGCCATATGGAGGTCATGTGCATATCTCCATTCTGCTACAGTAGTATAGTACTGTGCTACAGAGGGAGGTGGGCAATGGACACTGGGAACCCAGAACAAGTCTCTGAGCATGCTGTTTGGCTAGCAAAAGGACATCAGGACAAAGGGATACATGGCAGACCAAGAGGAAAAGGAGGATTCTTTTTCTTGGGATGACATATTCTCATAACTACAGGAACAGGAGAAGGCATATAAACACACACAATACTGCCAATTGTTTTTAGAATTTCTGATCCATCTATGGATCAGACTGTACAATGACTGGGACTAAGTAATAGTTAAATTTAAAAACTAGATCAGATTTGCTACTAAGACTGGACCACTGTGGTGGGCACTGAGGAGGGAAAACTTGAGATGGCTAAGACTGGGGAGAGGAGGAGCAGTCAGTGAAGCTGGTCAGTGAGAGCTGAATGAAGTCAGAGATTCAGAAGGGATGGACTACTGGGGAAGCAGAAAGAAGGACCAGGGTATGATATGGCTCATTATTTTCTTTCTTTCTTTCTTTCTTTCTTTCTTTCTTTCTTTCTTTCTTTCTTTCTTTCTTTCTTTCTTTCTTTCTTTCTTTCTCTTTCTTTCTTTCTTCCTTCCTTCCTTCCTTCCTTCCCTTCTTCCTTTTTCCTTCCTCCCTTTCCCTTCCTTCCTTCTTTCCATTCTTTCTTTCCTTCCTTCCTTTTTCCTTCTCTCCTTCTCCCTTCCTTCCTTCCTTCCCTCCCTTTCCTTCCTTCCCTTCTTCCTTCCTCCTTTCCCTTCCTTCCTTCTTTCCATTCTTTCTTTC
>NW_026591497.1:295378-299439 GCF_907164565.1 Psammomys obesus | reverse complement strand
TTCCCTCCTTCCCTCCCTCTCTTTCCCTCCCTCCCTTCCTTTTTTTGAGACAGAGTTTCTCTGTGTAGCTTTTGCTGTCTTGGAACTCACTCTGTAGAGCAGGTTGGCCTCAAACTCACAGGGATCCACCTGCCTCTACTTCCTGAGTGCTGGGATCAAAGACATGCACCATCACTGCCTGACCTCTATTTTCTTCTTAAGGCCAAGTCTGCCTGAAAAAAATGCTGGGGTTGGGGAGCTCTATCTACTGATTCCTTATTGTGTCCTGAAACCATTAAGCACTAAAGGATTCTTGCTTTCACTAGTAGTTATGGCTCTTTTCCTCTACATGACATGAAGGAAACCAGATACTTTTCGAATACTAATGATTTGACAAAAAAACCATCTGAAGAATTCCAGTGGACAAATATTAAAAGTACAAGGTGTCAAACCGTGACCTTTCATAAGCAGGCTTGGCTTTGTCTTCTTTTGTGTGTGAATCTACTGGTCAAAGATGAGTACTTTCCCAGTATTATACAATCCTTGCTATCAACCCCTCTATGGAAGAAGGAGCCTCACTAGGGTACTTGCTCAGTGCATTCTCAAATTCCTCCAAGTCTCTCTGAGCCAGCTGCTCTGTCCTTCCTGGGATTCACTAAGAGGAACTTTTTTTTTTTTTACAAATAGCACTCTTGAACCTGGGCGTGGTGGCACACTCCTTTAATCCCAGCACCTGGGAAGCAGAGTCAGATAGACCTCTATGAATTAAAGACCACTCTGGTCTACATAGTGAGTTCCAGGACAGCCAGAATTGTTACACTGTTTGTTTCAAGATAAACTCTGTCTTGAAAAACAAAAATGAACAAACAAAATTAGCTTCTCCTGAGGTCCTGTTACAGGTCTGCACTGTTAGCTCAGGTTCCTTCTAGTGGTACCTTTCCCCCCAATCTTTGATTCCTTCTAAGACAACGTTTTTCCTTCCACATACCGTGTAATTTTTGTTCTCTTTGCAAGACAGAACTTTAGTCTGAAGAAATGCAGATATATCTCTGCATGTAGTCTAGACAGAGCTTCACTGGAACTCAATCAAATCTTTGATTCTGTCTGCTCACCAGCCTCCATCAAGGTCTCACGCTCAGGTGCACATAATGCACCAAGCCTGGGTGGCACTGCTGCTGGCTTGTGGCACTGTTCCTGCCTACCATATTGCCCCAACACATCTAGCAAGCAGCCACAAGTCCTTCCACAGCCTTAACACTTTAAGGCCTGTAGTGGTCAGACCCAGGCCCCTAGGCTGACATGCATGCATACATACCCTGAAAGACACATCCAACAGAATAGCCCCTGAGCACTAATGTTCTATGTTCATTCACACTAGTGTTTATATTTTGACTACATTTTGGTATTTGGAAAAAGTACCTGTAGATGGGACTTTGTGACCGTGGGTGCCCACTTCATAGCTTCCTGCAGGATCATGCCACATCGTGCAGCAAAGTCTTTTACGATGCTCTGGAAGGTGAACAACCTGAAGTCAGTCTATCTAGGCTGCAGTGACTGTCACAGTCTAACACTGTGTCTTCTCCAAGTGTTATGTTGAAGTACTGATCCTCAGAAACTCAGAATGAGACTCTATTTGTATAGGGCCTTGAAAGAGGTGATTCCATTAAAGACCATAAGGGTGAACCTTTACCTAATACAGCTGGTATACTTATGCCCAGAAGAAATGTGGAAATGTCAGGGATACTTAGAGGGAAGACCACAAGAGAACATAGTGAGAAGGTGGCCATCTACATTCCAAGGACAGTGACCTCAGAAGACTCCTCATAATTGTGAGAAAATTAATTATTTTTTTACTTAATCCACCTAGTCTATGACAATAGATATAGAAGCTCCATCAGCGACCATGTACTAATCCCAAGGTGCCAGGGAACAAATTCTTAGTACATTATGGTCTGTAGTCCTTGCCTAGGCTGTGAAGCAGAACCTACAACATAAAGTGTATCTGAAGGCCACTGTGCAACACATCCCAGTCCGTGACTTGGGAAAGGCACGTTCTAGGTGGAAAAAAAAATTCTCACAGGCATCATAGCACTGGTCTGGATTCTAACTACTGACAGCTTGTCCGGCTGGGGAAGCTCCAGTTAGGGCAGGACCCTGCCTCAGGCTGGCAGAATGCTGAGCCAGTTCAGCCTTCTGCAGGAGCTCCATGTCAGTTATACTCAGTGGAGAGGAGTTACCAGGACATCATCCCCATCTGGGGCTATTTTACCCATTTTCCAAGGATATGGCAAAACCAGAATCTGTCATTCTAGTCTACAGTGAAAAAGTTGGCATGCCTCGAGGATTGAGCTCTGAAAATTATGCTTGCTCAATGCATATCTGAGGGGCTGGTAGCTGACTTATAGCCAGAAATGCCTTTGGCAGCTAAAGCAGGAATGTTGCAGAGTCAGGGTGGCTGAGTGGGAATTACAACCCTGGAACATAGACAGGCCTGGGAATTCAGGTGCTCCCCTACAGTCTTTTCTTGGGACAGTGCCAAGAACCATCATACTGCTAAATGCTGGGGACTTGGGGACCTAGGGTATGTTGATCGTCTGTCTTGACATTCCCAGGGAACCCCTCATTCTAGGGGACCAAATGGACTTACCTCCCGGGCTTCGTATGTGTCAGGAACTGTGATCCGATAGGGGGCATCAGGAATGTCATAGTAAGGTTGGTCCTTGTGAATATCCTGAAAACAAACAGACCTCTAAGCCACTGAGGCTGCTTCTGCCAAGCATGTGACACAGGCAACAGTGTGGCTGCTACCCTTTCCCATCACATGCCCCATACGGACTCCCAAACTTGCCGCAGCCTAGTGGAAGACATCAGGGAACAATTTGGGTACCCCCTCCATTGTACATAAGTGGGTATTACTGGAGGATTAAGTCAGGACAGCACATAGTGGAAAGCTCATGTGTTAGGCAAATTCAAGCCACCGGAACACTCACAGCACTTAGTGACAGTGACAGTGTCTGCAGGATATCCAACATGGTCTTCAGCACAGTCCCGCTCCAGAGCAAGTGTGGAAACCTATAGCAAAAAAAGGTTCTCTGGTATAAGGAGATGAGCTTTCTACAAAACTATGCTGTCCACCTCTGGTGCCTCCCCTGCACTGGCATGAGCCCACCAAGACATGGCACTTACACAGCTCTCTCCACAGTGAGGTGGATGGAGCCTGGTTGGAAATGTTCTCAGGCCCAGCCCGTCCTTGTCCTGAGGCTACACATCCTCCTTTCCAAAGAAGTTCTAGTTTTTGATGGTGCTCCCCAATATTTCTCACATTATGGCACCAACAGAAAACAAAAGTATTGGAATGAAGTGAAGCAGTTGCCTGGTCCTAAAAGCAATAATAGGTCATGGGCTGATGACCCATGAATTAGAAGGACACCGCCTTTGTGCAGTGCTCATCTCATATGTGGCTCAGTGTTCGAGAAGTCTGTGACTTAGATGCATGCTGCATGTGCAGGCTTATTCTCATAGTCCCTGGCTAGCTCCAGAGCCTTTCCCAGATTCTGCAGCTGCCTAGACCAGGCATATAGCCTCTGTGATAGGCTCTAGAAACCCTAGACATTCTTAGGAAACTGAAGGCAGGCTGTGTGTGTGCAATTTGGCATCTCTACCTCAGAGGCAACCCTGCTAACTTTCTGAAAGGTCTCAGTATGCTGTCATGTCCTAAGCTTTGTCTCTGAGCACAAGCAGTAGAAAGATCCAAGTGTGTGGGATTTTGTTCTGAGAAGCTCATAGGATCCTTATTCTACTGGGGGACTTTCAGCTAGATCCTGGATTAAGAGACAGTGAGCTCAGTCTTATCAAACTATTTTAGATAATACCAATGGCTCAGAAAGAGTATGGCTAAAATAGCATTTGGCTAAAATGCAGGCTGTAACAAACTCACTGACATTCTTGGGGCTGCTCCATCACCCCTGAGTTTTTTATTCTGACGTTGTTATTTTATGGGCTGATAATATAATGATGACTTTTCTTTGTTCTATGCTATCTATCTATCTATCTATCTATCTATCTATCTATCTATCTATCTA